>NC_052351.1:58318179-58381914 GCF_009727055.1 Benincasa hispida
ATTATGCCACCTGGAAAAAAAACCTGAAATACTATACTGGTGATAGATGATCTACAGTTCGTTTTAACAAAAGAGTGCCCTTCCATTCCTGACTCAAATGCAAACCGAAATGTTCGGGATGCATACGGTAGATAGATCAGGGCTAACGAGAAAGTATGTGCCTATATTCTTGCCAGCATATCTAATGTCTTGATGAAGAAACATAAGAGTATGGGTACTGCCAAAGAGATTATGGAATCTCTCTGTGGGATGTTTGGACAACCGTCCTTCTCCCTGAGACATGTTGCTATCAAATACGTTTACAACTATCGTATGAAAGAAAGTGCCTCTGTTAGAGAATATGTTTTGGACATTATAGTCCATTTCAATGTGGTAGAAGTAAATGGGGTTGTCGTTGACGAGAAGAGTCAAGTTGGTTTTATTCTAGAATCTCTTCCAAATATTTTTCTGCAATTATGTACGAGCGCGCTCATGAATAAAATAGAATATAACTTGACTACTCTAGTCAATAAAGCTATAGGCTTACCAGACCATGATGAGAGCAAAAGGTCTGGAACCGAAAGTAAATGTTACTACCACTGAGAAGAGAAAACATCCTCCAAAAAAGCCTAATATTGCTTCTTCTTCACATAATAAGAATATTCCAGTCAAGAAGAAGAAAGGGAAAGGGAAGAAAAAACCCGCTGGCAGAAAAGGCAAGGCTAATGTCGCAGATAAAGGAAAATGTTTGCAATGCAATGAAGAAAGGCACTGAAAGAAGAAACTACCCTCAATACCTTGCAGAAAAAAGAGCAGAGAAAGCAAAATAGGAAAACTAGTTTCTGAGGATTGCTTGCGGTACTTCAGTTAACTAGTGGGAAATGTTGCAGTTATTGTCAGAAGATGATCTTATCTACTTTTGTTATTGTAATAAAAGTTATTTTGTCTTGTTATAAAAAAACAAATTGTATAAACTTTTTGTTGTAAATGAAATGTTCATTTATTTTGTCTTGTTTTTTCTGAAAATCCATATGAGATATGAAGAACTTATAAAAGTTGTTTATGATATGTAAAAGTTGTTTACATAGTTCAGAAATCTAAAAAGATCGATATAACTGTTAATATTGAACCCTTAAGTGTTGGAATATTGTTCGAGATCACCATGTATTATTTGTTTCCATAAAAGCTTGCATATATCAATAAAGAGTTATTGATTTAAAACTGACACTGTAAACAAAAGGTTGTTCAGACAAGTCAGATGCATCTTACTCAAAAAGTTGAGAGTATCTCGATGTAGTGGAGGAATGTATGACTTCCTAGCCATTATTGAGAAACAAGTGTTGTGAAAATAAGATGCATTCCCCATATAGTTTAATAAGAAAAGTTCATTGTATACTAACATGTTTACAATGATTCTCTTGGCTAAAGTGTTTAAGAATTTCCTAATAAGACTAAAACTACGAGGTATATAACCTAGGGCAAGTGGGAGAAAAACCCATGGATATGTGATACCCTAGTTTATTATATTTCTCTATAAAACTCAAAAAACTCAGTAAAATATGTTACCACTGAAGTTTCAGTCTAAGTGGGATCTTTTTGGGTTTTATGTCCTAAAACTCGTGGTTTGTAACCAATTAAACTTATTCTGAAAATTCAATAAGTTGTTACTAAATATATGAATTGCTTATTTCGTTTTAGAAATAAATTCAATAAACTAGATCCATAACTATTACATGAATACTTGAACTTTATGTGGAGACAGAAAAGTGGATCATATTCGAGTAAATAGTCAAAATGATCTATAGTATAGGAATAAGGTTGGGTGCCTTATTCTGGTAACACTATTGGATGCGTCCCACTCTATAGTTGTTACAAAGAGTTGTAAAGTGTACAGACCAAGTGATCATCATTCGACATGTCATGACATGAGGAGTGGGGACGTCCAGTGCATTGAGTTTGTACAAGATCGGACCACGAAATAAGTCACTCTTACTTTATAACGCTGTTTACTGTTAGACTGACTATTTTAAAAGGATGACCTAGGTAACTTGACATTAATCCTGAGCTAACTATGAACTCCTGTTTATTCGGAATTATCCTTAGATTTGCATAGGTGAAGGTTGGCTCAATAGCACCGGCTCAATAAACCTCCATTTCAAGAGTAAGACCAGGTAGATAGCTCAGGACATATGGTGCAAGAGGGAATTCACTCCTACCCACTTTTAGGGATAGTAGGGAGGTTGTTCCTTTAAATGCTGACTCCAGGTCTTGAACAAGGGGCCCCACCCTCTCATTGACTTGAGATGAACTCAGTTTGATGATCGGATCACAAACCAATTCTTTGTTAGTGGAATAGTGAGATTTAAGAAACAAGAGGTAATCTCGGGGGTAAAACAGTCATTTGACCTAGCCATTATTACGAACAACTCTATGAAGGGTTAACTTACTAATCACGGTTATATCGAATGGACATAATATATTTACAGTGAGGGAAGTGTAACTTTGGGCTTTAGTGGAGTGACCCAGTAGTTAACGAATGATCTGTAGGTCACGAGGTCCCCCTACTAGCTCACAAATGGATTAGCCTTGGAGTAGCGTGATAAGTTAATTTGAAACGTTCAAATTAGAATTAAGGGAACTAGTAATTATATGTGATATAATTATGCGTTTAATTTTGGAATTAAACGAAATTGGAGAATCAAATTAATATTTAAATATGATTTAAATATTAAATTGTGGAATTAGTGTTAAATTAATTTAATATTTGATATTGAATAATAGAATTAATTAAATTGTTTACTTAATTATTATTAATTTTATTAGAAAATTAATTATTTAATTTTGTAAAATTAATAAAGATTTCATTTTTTAAAATAAAAAATTGATTTTAGAAATCAATTAGAAAATCAAAATTGAAAAAGAAATGGAAAATAAAAAATCTCAAAAGTGGAATATTTCCACTTTCCATTCAAGAGCTCACCCACATTCCACCATAATTTTTCAATCATTAAGCCAAGCATGAGCTGCAATTCTTGCAACAATGGTTCTTGCATGATTGTCATGCAATATATACTGAAGAATCTCAGTGGAATTGAGCATGCATTTGAGTAGATTAAGCTGAAAATCTTCAAAGCTTGAAGATAGGTTTTGAGCTGAAAACCAGAATCGTCTCCTCTTTTTTTCCCTTAATTCAAGCTTATAGTCCCACAACTCAATCCAATGAACCAAGAAGATAGTAGAAAGACCTTGAGGTGGTTCACAAGCTGATTTGGAGAAAATTTGCAGCTGGAATCGTGATTCAAGTATTTCTTCAAATGTATGTCATGAAACCCTCTTATTAGTTTATGAGCATGCTTAATTCAAAGCACATCGAGAATGACTGTCACTTTTATCGACATCATCTTTAGAGCTCCACCCTTCATCTGCAATTCATATCCACTATCAAGCACGCCGCCAACATCTTCACCAAAGTCTATCCCTACTCGCTTCAGCCAATTACGTTGCAAACTCAAGTTGATTTCTACTCTACACCTTGAGTTTGAGGGGAGTGTTAACATAATTGTGTAATTAGCTTAATTTTAAGTAAATAAAATATTTTATTGTTAGGATTTATTGTCTCTTTTAAGATGTTTCCATATATATATTTACCCATGTATTATTTGTGTAATAGTGATATAATATACAAAACACAATATTGTGCGATAACATATATCATGTGACAACTATAGTAGCAGGCTGCAGATGGATCTGTGCACGAGTCTGAAGTGCTATGTAAATACGTGACAATCAATGGAGGATCAAAAATGAAAAAATTCCTCAAACGGTACCATTATCAGATAAATTTCAAATTTTGGAATCTCCATCCCTTCAGCGCCTTCTGCCTTAACAGTCAACTCTTCTCCTATCAAAATTGAGGAGTCAACCATTTCTGCAACTACTTATGTCCAAGCTATCACAAAATCAAACCCTCAAATTCAAAATTCCTCACAAACAGTGATTTCAATTAAGTCAGTATCAACAAGAATAATTTTTTTTTTTTTTTTTTTTTTTTGTGGATGACTTGGAATAAAATGAAATTTGATGGAAATATTTTTTGGATTGCTTCAAGAATAGAGTTTCCTAGGAAGTCCGACCCAAGAGTTGTAATATATGAATTTAAATTTTATTATGGTAAGAGGTAGATGATGATGGTTGACAATTAAATGTTTTGTGAGGAACTTTTGAATTTTGAGGGTTTGATTTTGTGATAGCTTGGACATAAGTAGTTGCAGAAATGGTTGACTCCTCAATTTTGATAGGAGAAGAGTTGACTGTTAAGGCAGAAGGCGCTGAAGGGATGGAAGATTCCAAAATTTGAAATTTATCTGATAATGGTACCGTTTGAGGAATTTTTTCATTTTTGATCCTCCATTGATTGTCACGTATTTACATAGCACTTCAGACTCGTGCACAGATCCATCTGCAGCCTGCTACTATAGTTGTCACATGATATATGTTATCGCACAATATTGTGTTTTGTATATTATATCACTATTACACAAATAATACATGGGTAAATATATATATGGAAACATCTTAAAAGAGACAATAAATCCTAACAATAAAATATTTTATTTACTTAAAATTAAGCTAATTACACAATTATGTTAACACTCCCCTCAAACTCAAGGTGGTAGAGTAGAAATCAACTTGAGTTTGCAACGTAATTGGCTGAAGCGAGTAGGGATAGCACTTTGGTGAAGATGTTGGCGGCGTGCTTGATAGTGGATATGAATTGCAGATGAAGGGTGGAGCTCTAAAGATGATGTCGAATAAAGTGACAGTCATTCTCGATGTGCTTTGAATTAAGCATGCTCATAAACTAATAAGAGGGTTTCATGACATACATTTGAAGAAATACTTGAATCACGATTCCAGCTGCAAATTTTCTCCAAATCAGCTTGTGAACCACCTCAAGGTCTTCTCTACTATCTTCTTGGTTCATTGGATTGAGTTGTGGGACTATAAGCTTGAATTAAGGGAAAAAAAGAGGAGACGATTCTGGTTTTCAGCTCAAAACCTATCTTCAAGCTTTGAAGATTTTCAGCTTAATCTACTCAAATGCATGCTCAATTCCACTGAGATTCTTCAGTATATATTGCATGACAATCATGCAAGAACCATTGTTGCAAGAATTGCAGCTCATGCTTGGCTTAATGATTGAAAAATTATGGTGGAATGTGGGTGAGCTTCTTGAATGGAAAGTGGAAATATTCCACTTTTGAGATTTTTTATTTTCCATTTCTTTTTCAATTTTGATTTTCTAATTGATTTCTAAAATCAATTTTTATTTTAAAAAATGAAATCTTTATTAATTTTACAAAATTAAATAATTAATTTTCTAATAAAATTAATAATAATTAAGTAAACAATTTAATTAATTCTATTATTCAATATCAAATATTAAATTAATTTAACACTAATTCCACCAATTTAATATTTAAATCATATTTAAATATTAATTGATTCTCCAATTTCGTTTAATTCCAAAATTAAACGCATAATTATATCACATATAATTACTAGTTCCCTTAATTCTAATTTGAACGTTTCAAATTAACTTATCACGCTACTCCAAGGCTAATCCATTTGTGAGCTAGTAGGGGGACCTCGTGGACCTACAGATCATTCGTTAACTACTGGGTCACTCCACTAAAGCCCAAAGTTACACTTCCCTCACTGTAAATATATTATGTCCATTCGATATAACCGTGATTAGTAAGTTAACCCTTCATAGAGTTGTTCGTAATAATGGCTAGGTCAAATGACTGTTTTACCCCCGAGATTACCTCTTGTTTCTTAAATCTCACTATTCCACTAACAAAGAATTGGTTTGTGATCCGATCATCAAACTGAGTTCATCTCAAGTCAATGAGAGGGTGGGGCCCCTTGTTCAAGACCTGGAGTCAGCATTTAAAGGAACAACCTCCCTACTATCCCTAAAAGTGGGTAGGAGTGAATTCCCTCTTGCACCATATGTCCTGAGCTATCTACCTGGTCTTACTCTTGAAATGGAGGTTTATTGAGCCGGTGCTATTGAGCCAACCTTCACCTATGCAAATCTAAGGATAATTCCGAATAAACAGGAGTTCATAGTTAGCTCAGGATTAATGTCAAGTTACCTAGGTCATCCTTTTAAAATAGTCAGTCTTAAACAGTAAACAGCGTTATAAAGTAAGAGTGACTTATTTCGTGGTCCGATCTTGTACAAACTCAATGCACTGGACGTCCCCACTCCTCATGTCATGACATGTACGAATGATGATCACTTGGTCTGTAGCACTTTACAACTCTTTGTAACAACTATAGAGTGGGACGCATCCAATAGTGTTACCAGAATAAGGCACCCAACCTTATTCCTATACTATAGATCATTTTGACTATTTACTCGAATATGATCCACTTTTCTGTCTCCACATAAAGTTCAAGTATTCATGTAATAGTTATGGATCTAGTTTATTGAATTTATTTCTAAAACGAAATAAGCAATTCATATATTTAGTAACAACTTTATTGAATTTTCAGAATAAGTTTAATTGGTTACAAACCACGAGTTTTAGGACATAAAACCCAAAAAGATCCCACTTAGACTGAAACTTCAGTGGTAACATATATTACTGAGTTTTTGAGTTTTATAGAGAAATATAATAAACTAGGGTATCACATATCCATGGGTTTTTCTCCCACTTGCCCTAGGTTATATACCTCGTAGTTTTAGTCTTATTAGGAAATTCTTAAACACTTTAGCCAAGAGAATCATTGTAAACATGTTAGTATACAATGAACTTTTCTTATTAAACTATATGGGGAATGCATCTTATTTTCACAACACTTGTTTCTCAATAATGGCTAGGAAGTCATACATTCCTCCCACTACATCGAGATACTCTCAACTTTTTGAGTAAGATGCATCTGACTTGTCTGAACAACCTTTTGTTTACAGTGTCAGTTTTAAATCAATAACTCTTTATTGATATATGCAAGCTTTTATGGAAACAAATAATACATGGTGATCTCGAACAATATTCCAACACTTAAGGGTTCAATATTAACAGTTATATCGATCTTTTTAGATTTCTGAACTATGTAAACAACTTTTACATATCATAAACAACTTTTATAAGTTCTTCATATCTCATATGGATTTTCAGAAAAAACAAGACAAAATAAATGAACATTTCATTTACAACAAAAAGTTTATACAATTTGTTTTTTATAACAAGACAAAATAACTTTTATTACAATAACAAAAGTAGATAAGATCATCTTCTGACAATAACTGCAACATTTCCCACTAGTTAACTGAAGTACCGCAAGCAATCCTCAGAAACTAGTTTTCCTATTTTGCTTTCTCTGCTCTTTTTTCTGCAAGGTATTGAGGGTAGTTTCTCTTTCAGTGCCTTTCTTCATTGCATTGCAAACATTTTCCTTTATCTGCGACATTAGCCTTGCCTTTTCTGCCAGCGGGTTTTTTCTTCCCTTTCCCTTTCTTCTTCTTGACTGGAATATTCTTATTATGTGAAGAAGAAGCAATATTAGGCTTTTTTGGAGGATGTTTCTCTCTTCTCAGTGGTAGTAACATTTACTTTCGGTTCCAGACCTTTTGCTCTCATCATGGTCTGGTAAGCCTATAGCTTATTGACTAGAGTAGTCAAGTTATATTCTATTTTATTCATGAGCGCGCTCGTACATAATTGCAGAAAAATATTTGGAAGAGATTCTAGAATAAAACCAACTTGACTCTTCTCGTCAACGACAACCCCATTTACTTCTACCACATTGAAATGGACTATCATGTCCAAAACATATTCTCTAACAGAGGCACTTTCTTTCATACGATAGTTGTAAACGTATTTGATAGCAACATGTCTCAGGGAGAAGGACGGTTGTCCAAACATCCCACAGAGAGATTCCATAATCTCTTTGGCAGTACCCATACTCTTATGTTTCTTCATCAAGACATTAGATATGCTGGCAAGAATATAGGCACATACTTTCTCGTTAGCCCTGATCTATCTACCGTATGCATCCCGAACATTTCGGTTTGCATTTGAGTCAGGAATGGAAGGGCACTCTTTTGTTAAAACGAACTGTAGATCATCTATCACCAGTATAGTATTTCAGGTTTTTTTTCCAGGTGGCATAATTATCCTTAATAAGTTTATCAGATGCCAACAATTGTAATAATGAACTCGTTATTCTGAAAAAATATAAACAAATTTTATCAGTGAATTGCTTTTTTAAACCCAATCAAGTTTTAGCAAAGTAATTATGTACCTAAGATTATTTTTGCAACGATACTACAACAAGATATTCTTGACTAAAAACTATCCCTAGAATAACTCATATTCCGATAGTCATTTAGCTACCATTTTTTGTCAAAAATTACTAACACTTTAGTAATTCTGTAAATGTTATCCTCTGTTTTCAGACCTCAGAAGTTGGCCCGAATGATGGTCCTGAATCGGAAAGTCAAAGTTGAAAACGACTTTAGAAATCCTATCAATTTTTGGAGTTTGAGTTGTTCTGAATCCTATGTTAAAACCCTCTGAGGAGATAGCCATTGTTAAACAACTAGTGAGGTCGACTTAAAAATGATAAGCAGGCGCAATATAGAAATCTCACGGTCCAAACCAACAGAAGAGACCATAGGATACGTTGACACATATCCTTCACCCACTTACTATGAACTACTTCCCCATTCACTTTGATTTTGACCTCATGAAAAACACTTTTCGAGTGGAGGTCACTCTCACGGTGACACGAAGTGTTGCACAGATCTCATGGTGGGAATTTTCTAGGTGTTGGGTTTGGTGTCCTAATTCTCCTGGAGTCTCGTAGTTTGTAAACTCTATACATTGTTATGAATGAAATAAGAGTTATTTTATTTGGTATTTACTCATATCCAATAAACAAAACTCCATGGTTATTGTATGTAAACTTAAACATGTATATAGTGGATCATGCCTTAAGTGATAATCTAAAAATATCTGTAGTATAAGGATTAAGGAGGGATACCTGATCCTGGTGACACTACAGATACGACCCGCTTTGTAGAGGTTTGCAAGTGTTGTGAACTACTACAGATGGTAGATCCTGACCATTCATGTGGAGACATGCAAGCAGGGGGTATCCTATACAAAGAGTTTGTATAAGACTGGACCACGGGATGACTAGTCTCTATATATAATGTCGTTGATACTTGAGACTTACATCTCACCTACACGACCATAGGTGACATGACCTCAATCCTGAGTGTTTTTGGAACTCCTGCCTTTGAGGGCAGTCCTTTGATTAGTATGGGTGAGAATGGCAAGATTGCCAACTCAACATGCCTACTTTTTTTAGGACTTGTCTGATTTGAGAGCTGGTAACTCAGTTACACAAGATGGAATTTGTTCATTCCTTGAAGCAGGGGTAAGTAGATAGATTGCTCCCTTAAGGGCTGATTCCGGGTCTTGAAAATAGTGGCCACAACTTCTCTTTGGAAGAGAGGACTTAGTCATAGTAGGACTATAACTTATGTTCATTAGAGGGATTAGTGGTACTTAAGGAGTTAGATGTAACTACAGAGGCATAACGATTATTGGCCCAATTGTACTTACGAGCGATCTGTGAAGGGTTATCGCACTGTTGATTGGTTGATATGGACACATAATATATCTGTAGTAAGGAGAGTTCAGTTGTCGGTCTTTAGTGGAGTGCTTGACAGTTAATGGATGGTGGATCCCATGACTAAAGAGTTTAGTCAGTTATTCACGTACCGTTGGAGCTTCGAGCTATAGGTCCATAAGGTCCCCTTAGTATTTCAATGGATTCAAGTTAAGAATCAGTTCTTGGTGTTGATTTGAAATGTTAAAATTGATAGTAATTTGATTATATATGATATGATCGGTGTGATGTATGAGATACATCAAGTGGAGGATTAATATAAATGAGATTTACATTAAGTACCATGACATAGAAAAAGAGCTATGGTTTATATGTTTAATGAGATGAAATATTAAAACTATAGGTTATAAATATACTATTGTAAGTTGGTTATCATATATATTTATAATAATATTAATTATTGGATAACTATCTCTTTTTCTCTAATAACCAATTGAGTGGGAGGTTATTGGTAGTTTTATGGTAATCGTGAGATAAAAGAAAAAATGTTTTCCTAAATTTAGTAGTTGTTAAAAAGAGTTTTTCCATTCTTAGAATTACTCACAGTTGGCTGTCAAGTGAATAGGATTCACTAAACTATAGCTAAAGAGAGACTAAACGATCGTGGAGTGACACTACACGATAGTTCACTTAGCTGGCCATTAGCTAAACGATCACGGAGCTTTTGCTAAACGATCGCGAAACATTTGTTAAACGATTGGGCATTGTCTATGCGATAGACCTTTGTCATCTCTCACTTGCTCAATCGTTTACACGATTGTTATTTCTCTAGTCTCGTCCTCTAACCAAGTCTACATAGAGCCCACACTTCTGCATTCTCACACCAAGAATACCAAGTTAGCCATTGTGGTGGTGTCGTACTCAACTCAACTGAGGTCGAGGTATTTGGAGGCTAATCGCTGTGTTTGTGGTTGTTGTGATTGTGTTGTGTTGCGGTTGTAGTGTTCGAGGGTTCGTGATTGCTGTCTTGCAGATTGTACGAGCGATCGTGATCGAGAGAGTTTAAAGATGAACTTTCAATGGAATGACAATCTGTCCCTTGATCTTGTTGAAAGCATGCTGTAATTCGTTTTGTGCATGACCGGTTAGTTTCCGTTTTTTTATTGTAATTGTGTATGTTCAAATACGAATGGAATTTGGAACGATCATTTTGCTGCTAATTGAAATCTTCATGTTTGATTTCCATCACTAGGAACGTGAGAATTGAATCAATATATCGTATATTTGATTTTCCATTGAACAGCTTCCTTTCATTCACCTTGATATTAATTCACGCAAACATTTTCTGAATGGAGGTCACTTTCAAGGTGACACGAAGTGTCGCATGAACCTTACGGTGTGAACATCTTGGGATGTGAAAAAAATCAAAACATCACATTTGATTTTATGGTGAACAACTTCCCCCATTCATCAAAATCTCGATTCATGTAAACACTTTCTAAATGGAGTTACTCCCAGGGTGACACGAAGTGAAACATGAATTTTGATCGTGAACTCTTAGGGATGTGAGAGCTAAAAATAATCATATCATATATGTTTATTAATCTCCCACTAAAGCGTAGGTGATAAACCAGTCTTAAAACCTCACAGCTCATGTATTGCTCATAAAACCGGTTAACAACGCTCAATAATTTGGCCATAATCCAAAGGTAGGAGGTGTTCTGTAGAACATCAACTTAAATACCCCAGCCTTAGACAGGATTATATACCGGTTGAGTTTGTAACCCTAGTTTTACAAGATGTCGACCTATTTTAACTATTAAAACAGGTGATTAACCTACGTGAATATGCAACTATTTTTTGTTATGGATTTTAAATGTCTAACCCAATTTTATAACAACTTACAAAATTTTAGACATGCTAAACATACACAACATACATCAAAGGTATTCAATATTTAATATAACACTTATATTAAATACAAGAAACCTAAATATGCATATTATATATTATAACATTTTATAACATACTTTCAATGCATGTAACATGCTTCCTATGGTAGGATATTAAATCTACATGGCATACTTTATGCACATACAAGATTTATTTAATCATACATACATCACATGAATAAATAATTAAACACATACTGATATGGTTTTAGTTTTGGCATTTTCAAGCAAATAAAGGCCTAACTATTACAAAATTAAACAAGAATTGGCTCCAAAACACTTCTGGACCGCTCGAACCGCCCCAAACCAGACTCGAACTGCTTGAACCAGACCTGAACCACCTAAATTAGACTAGAATTTCCTGAACTGGACCAGCCAAAAACCATTTTAGGTCGAACTGGACAAAACCTGAGGCAAACCGGTTGAACTGACAGCTCTCGCTCATCGCTCGTTACTTGGTTCAATCTTGCTACCCGCTCATCGCTCAGTTCAATCTTGCTTCTTGCTCATCACTCGGTTCAATCATGTTGCTTGCTAGCTCTCACTCAGCAACATGAGTAGCGTTGCAATACTCAAGGGCAGCGTTGCAACGCTGCCTGGATAGAAGCTCAACATCAGAATTCTGCAGCTCAACTTTCTTCACTTATTTCTTCAATTACATCTTAATTTCAACTCTAATGACTACAAATAAATTACAGACTCTTGGGCACACATATAAGCTCATCAGTCAATAACCAATTACAAATTTAATAAAGGAATCAAAGAGAATTTTAATGCGAAATCTCAAAAAACCATATCAGTACACCATTTTCATATATCTCATGAAAAAACACCCATAAAGCCAAAATTAAACCAATTGAACACTTAGATGATGTTCTGATACAAATTGTTAGAGTAAGAAAACATGCAGCGGAAGAAAAATGGATCATTAAGCATTCTAATTCATTAATTTTGGCTTTGAATTAAGCATGCTCATAAACTAATAAGAGGGTTTCATGACATATCTTTGAAGAAACACTTGAATCACGATTCCAGTTGAAAATCTTCTCCAAATCAGCTTGTGAACCACCACAAGGCCTTCCCTACTATCCACTTGGTATCGTGGATTGAGTTGTAGGACTCAAAATAAACTTGAATTAAGGGAAAACAAGAGAAGAGGTTTCTGGTTTTCAGCTCAATACCTATCTTCAACCTTTGAAGATTTTCAGATTAATTCACCCAAATGCATGCTCAATTCCATTGAGATTCTTCAGTATATATTGCATGACAATCATGCAAGAACCATTGTTGTATGAATTGCAGCTCATGTTTGGTTTAATGACTGAAAAATTATTGTGGAATGTGGGTGAGCTTCTTGAATGGAAAGTGGAAAGATCCCACTTTTGGGATTTTTCATTTTCCATTTCTTTTTCAATTTTGATTTTCTAATTTATTTCTAAAATCAATTTTATTTTCAAAAATGAAATCTTTATTAATTTTACAAAATTAATTCAAAAATTAGTAATAAATAATTAATTAAATAATTTAATTAATTCTAATTAATTCAATATCAAATATTAAATTAATTTAACACTAATTCCACCATCATGAATCCCTATTCATGAATTTAATATTCAAATCATATTTAAATATTAATTGATTCTCCAATTTTGTTTCATTCCAAAATTAAACGCGTAATTATATCACATATGATTACTAATTCTCTTAATTCTAATTTGAACGTTTCAAATTAACTTATCACACTACTCCAAGACTAATCCATTTATGATTTAGTAGGGGGACCTCGAAGACCTATAGATCATGGGCTCCAACGATTTGAGATTAATTAGCTAAACTCTTTATACCTAATTAACTCCCATTCATTAACTATTGGGTCACTCCACTAAAGCCTAGAGTTGCACTCCCCTCATTGTAGATATATTATGTCCACTCAATATAACCATGATTAGTAAAGATAACCCTTCACAGGTTGTTTGTAATAATGACATGGTCAAATGACTATTTTACCCCCGAGATTACCTCTTGTTCATTGATAACTTGTAGAAATACAAGTTATTTATACCGCTTTATTTAGATTATGTGGTAAAAAGAAGGAAAAGTTATGTCGATCTTATAGAAATTGGCTTAGAAACGCGAAAATTGTAAAGTGTCGTAAGCACACCCGCTAACCCCATTGCGATGGCAAAATGGAATGTCCAAGTCTTTATTTTGCAGGAAAATAGGTCACCGCATGCGATAATCACTTGAGGACAAAAAGAAAGAACAACGTATTATCACAGCATGCGGAAATCATTCAAGAACAAAGAAAGAACCACGCAATCGCAGTGCATGCGACGATCGATCGTGGACTCAAACAATCAACGCATTTCCATCGCATGCGACAATCGATAAAAGATCAAAGCAATTACATCGCATGCGACGATCGATCGAAGATGTAAAGAGCAACGCATTCGCAATGACTTCTGACATTGTACAGCTTTTCTGTTGTATGATTCTGACAAATTGAACGTGAAGCAGAGCGGACGTTTCCACTATGCCATGGTAGGAATTATTAGCTTTACAGAGTGGGACCAATAATGCAGAAGGAGCCAAGGTCTATAAATAGCTTCATCAAATTGAAAGAAAGGAGGCTGGTCTGAAGAGACAATTCATAGAAATCCGGGGAGAAAGATGAGACAAGACCGAGAGATAAGTCTCTAGAGCGAGCAACTATTTCCATTCCTGACGAAGAAGCTCTGTGCATCACTTCTACTTGGAAAACAAGATTGAGAGGGAAGCTTTCCACTCCATTTCTACCTCACGCTGGCAAGCAAACCGTCTCCGATTGGGATCCGTGTCAAGACATTGACACTCTTTCTGTATATGTTTTTATTTCCATTCATCTACTGTGTTCATCTCTAATCTTTCATTCACTATCTGTAACAAACGCTTATCCTTAGATTTCAATGTCATTATCGTATTCATCATCATCTCTCTGTTCTTCACCATACATTCATCATCCATTTCTTTCATCATGTGTAACTCATCCCCTAGGGTAAAGGGGAAGGATTAAGCGAGTAAGTTAATCTTTCTTGAAGAAATTGGCTAAGTTTAGCTAAAGCATGCTCGACAGCATCTTCATCTGTGAGAGCAGAAGCGAAGATGTTATTCCACCTCTCGAAAGAAGGTTGGAAGAATGCATTAAATAAAGCAAGAAGTATTTCCAGAGATGGAAACAACCTTGCGTTCATCACGTTCATCCTTGTTTCACCATAGACATGGGAACGCGACCGATGACTGAAAGGTGTAAGCCAAGGGAAAGCGGAACCTTAGTTGCGTCCTCAACAAGACTGACGAACTTGCGATGTCCTTTCCTTCAACCTCTTTCTGACTCAATTCACAAGACTTGCCACCACATTCATCAGATACTTTTGCACATCTTCACAGCCAATCCTCACTTTGCATATTTAATTGTTTATTCATTTGTTTATTACCGCATTTTATTTATCAACGCAATTTACTTTACTACACTTAATTTTATCACCGCAATTTACTTTTCACTGCACTTTATCATCGCTTTACTTTTATTATTGCAGTTTTACTTTTCATCGCAATTTACTTTTCGCAAATCAATTCATTATCCTTTACTTCTACATGCTTTTTTCTCTCTTAGATGACCTAATGTTAAGCTGTTTACCGGTCGCATATACCACATTAGTATCGCATTAATCACAACAATCCCCGTGTTTGACATCAGATCACTCTGAGAAACTTGCATTGGAATTATACTTGGTTCCAGCGTAAGAAAACTTGTGACACGCACTACACGAATGCATACTACGAACACATATCATTATCATCACATACATTTAGAACGTAGTATCGCATTATCATTATCGCAAAGCGCATACGTATGTCAGTAGCCTAACAAGTTGTTGGCGATACACAATCAACAATCATTAAATTCTTTCATTACAAGTTTTTGGTGTCGTTGTCAGGAAAAGAACTTGAATCATCACATCATAAATCCTAGCGCAACATAAGATTAAAATTTTCATTACATTCCTTAAGTCCCATTGATCCTCTAATGAACAATTGGTTTGTGATCCGATCATCAAATCAAGTGCCTCTCGAGCCAATGAGAGGGTGGGGCCCCTTATTCAAGATATGTAGTCAACACTTAAGGGAACAACCTCTCTACTATCCCTAAAAGCAGGTAGGAGTGAATTCCATCTTGCACCCTATGTCCCTAACTATCCACCCGGTCTTACCTCTGAAATGGAGGTGTATTGAGCTAGCGCCGCTGAGCCAATCCTCACCTATGAAAATATAAGAATAATCCCTAATAAACATGAGTTTATAGTTAGCTCAGGATTAAGGTCAAATTACCTAGGTCATCGATTTGAAATAGTCAGTTTTAAACAGTAAACAGTGTTATAAAGTAAGAGTGACTTATTTCGTTGTCCGATCTTGTATAAACTCATTGCATAGGACGCCTCCACTCCTCATGTCATGAGATGTACAAATTAGGATCACTTCGTCTGTAGCACTTTACAACTCTTTGTAACAACTACAGAGTGGGCCGCATCCAATAGTGTTACCAGAATAAGGCACCCAACCTTATTCGTATACTATAGATCATTTTGACTATTTACTCGAACATGATCCACTTTTCTGTCTCCACATAAAGTTCAAGTATTCATATAATAGTCATGGATCTTTTAGTTTATTGGATTTATTTCTAAAACAAAATAAGAAATTCATATATTTGTTAACAACTTTATTGAATTTTCAGAATAAGTTTAATTGTTTACAAACCACGAGTTTTAGGATATAAAACCCAACACTTCGTTTGTTCATGAAAGACATCATTATGAGCAATTTGAATAGCATTGTGATTGTCACAATGAAGAATAGTGGGAGAGTGTTGAGGGGCCCCATATTGACAATGAGCCAATGAAACCATATCACCTTTGAAGTAGCATAAGCTAGTGCACGATATTCAAACTTTGTGCTAGAACAAGAAACAACAATTTGTTTCTTACTATGTTAGAAAATGAGAAAATCACTTAAATAGAAGCAATAACCTATGGTAAATCTTCTATCAGTAGGATCATCAGTCTAGTCAACATCAGAGTATCAGATAAACTCAAAGAAGACTGTGAAAAGAACTGAAGTCCATGACCTAGAGTTCCTTTAATATAGTGTAGAATGCGGAGCATGATAGTGAAATGTATAGTGCGAGTAGATGCCATGAATTGATTAATAACATGGACCAGATAGGTAACATCTGGGCAAGCCATAGCTAAGTAGATAAGACTGCCAATGCGTTACCGATATAGGGTGGAATCTTCAAGAGGAACTCCATAAAAAATAGTCAGACGAACAATCGAATCCAATGATGTTGATGATGTGACAAAGTTAGTGATACCTGATCAAGCCAAGAGATCAGAAGTATATTTTGCTTGAGGCAAGTAGTATCCATCAAAGAAAGATGTGACCTAGAGGTTGAGGAAATAACTAAGTGGCCCCAAATCCTTCATCTCGAAGTGTTTATCCAGATAAAATTTTAGATTTGATATGGCTTAAGGATCATCACCTGTAATAATCATGTCATCAACATGTAGAAGGGAGAGAATAACACTATGAAGAGTCTGATGAGTAAAAAGTGCAGAATCATGAGAGTTGGAGTAAGGATGCAAGCCATAACTAATGAAACCGAAAAAATCGCCAAAAAACCATTAGTGGTTTGGTGTCGGCTCGACTCCATGGCTTAATAGTGGCTTTTAACTACTAGAACTCGATGGAAAACTGACTGACTTGTACTTGTAGTAACCTGAATCGACCGAACATGTTGAAAAATAAAGAAATTATCTTCTTGTCTGCATCTGTCATTGTGATAGTGACACGTGATGAATGGTGAGTGGTGAATTTGGTGAAGGTGGTGTGCATGAGGTTCCTTCATATTTAAATGAAAAAAATTGAGGAAATCGAAGTTTGCAGTCTCATGGCTTATGGAAAAGACTTATGGATTAGATAGAAGATAGGGAAGTGGTTAGGATACTACTATCTTAATCATTATATATATATATATAATCCGTACAAAAAAAAAACTATATAATCATTTTTCTTTTAGTTCTAAAGGTGTAAAATGAAAAAGAATGAAATAAAAATAATAAAAATAATTATAATAAAACTAAAATGTGGTGGGACCCATCAACTTCACCAAAATTTTTCCTTTTGTTTTCTTCTTCTTCAACCAATTCTTCTTTTCCCACTTCTCCACTTTTTTTCCTCTTCCTCCTTTCATGTTGCTTGACGATGGGAACCCTAAAAAATGAGTCGTGGGTCAATTCGATGACAGGATGCATTTCTCGCGTTGTAGCTGGTAGTCATGGGTTGCAATTTTTGTGCTTGAGTTCGACGGAGAAGTGTAGGGGTGTTAGAGCACTGCTAAAACGTCGTTATGTCATTGTGTGAGTTTGCATCATCGAAGTGGATATTAGTACTGTACAACTCGTTGGTGCGGCTGACCTACATCGACATTGAATAAACCGCTCAGTTTGGTGGTTTGGCTGGCACAATTTTCTTTATAAAACCTGTCAACACGGTTTTCCATATTCCTTTTGTGATTTTAGTGATTCGACTCCAGGTTTTCCTTTTAATTGAACCGAACCGACCTATCTACACTTCTAAGTTGGAGGTAAACCCGAGTTGAGTGATGGTAGAATTGGAAATTACAAACAAAGCTTGTGGAGCTTGTTTTAGCCCATATAATGCAAGACAAGAAGACACACTATCTGAGGTGGAGGAGAGGCGCCAGGTGGTGGCTTCATATAGACCTGATCAGGTAGATTGCTATTGAGAAATGCATTTTTAATATCCATTTAAAGAAGATGCCATTATTTAGCAGCAGTACTTCTAAAAGACTACGAACAAATGTCATTTGGGCAACTGAAGCAAATGTTTCCTCGTAATTAATACCATACTCTTAAGAATAGTCTTTGGCCACCAGTCGAGCTTTGTAATGCTCAAGAGATACATCGAGGTGGGTTTTGATTTTATAGACCCATTTATAACCATTAGGTTTCTTGCTAAGAGGTAGGTCTACATGATCCCAAGTATGAGTCTTTTCTAAAGCCTAAAATTCCTCATTCATTGCTTATTGCCACAAAGGGTTAGTACAAACCTCATAATAAGATAAAGGTTTGACTAAAGAAATGATAGTGGAAAAATAGTGGTAGTCTTTTAGATGATGGGAAGGTTCTCTTACCCTTGTGAAACAGAAAACATGTGTAGGTTTAGGTTCCATACTAGGAGCAGATGCAAGTCTGAGAGCATAACAACAGGAGTCGACTAATTGAGCTCATAGACGGGTAGCATGAAAGACCTAGGATAAGGTAAATGATCAGAAGTAGTGAATAGATCAGTGGAGAGATCAATGAATGGATAAGGGCTTGATAGGGAGGTATAAAATAGAAAAAAAGACTAAAAAACAATGATATTCCCAAATGGTGACATGACGAGAGATATATAATCATTTAGAGATAGGCTTCCAATAACGAAAACAAAAACCTTTATATTCAGTACCATAACCAAGAAAACAACATAGGCCAGCACAAGGTTCAAGTTTGGTATGTTCGTGAGGATGCAGTAGAGAAACACAGGCACAACCAAACACTTTAAGATAAGAGTAAGAGGGAGAAGTACCAAACAACCATTGTGGGATTGGTGTCCTAATTCTCCCGGAGTCTCATTGTTTGTAATGATACACATTGTTCGATGAATAAAATAATTGTTATTTTATTCTGGCATTTACTCATATACAATAAACAAAGCTTCATGGTTATCTTATGTAAACTTAAGCATGTATATGTAATATAAAAGTGGATCATGCCTTAAGTGATAACCTAAATAGGTTTGTAGTATAAGGATTAAGGTGGGATACCTGATCCTGGTGACACTACAGATACGACCTGCTATGTAGAGGTTTGCAAGTATTATAAACTACTACAGATGGTAGATCCTGACCATTCATGTGGAGACGTGCGAGCAGGGGTGTCCTATACAAAGAGTTCGTATAAATCAGACCACGAGATGACTAGACTCTGTAGATAACACCATTGATATTAGAGACTTACATTTCATCTAAACGACCATAGGTGACACGACCTCAATCCTGAGTGTTTTGGGAACTCCTGCCTTTGAGGGCGGTCCTTTGATTAGTATGGTGAGAGTGGCCAGATTCCCAACTTAACATGCCTACCTTTTTGGGGACTTGTCTGATTTGGGAGCTGGGAACTCATTACACAAGATGGAATTCACTCCTTTCCCGAAGTAGGGATAAGTAAAGAGATTGCTCCCTTAAGGGCTGATTCCAGAGCTTGAACATAGTGGCCACAACTTCTCTTTGAAAGAGAGGGCTCAGTCATAGTAGGACTATGACTTATGTTCATTAGAGGGATCAGTGGTACTTAAGGAGTTAGATGTAACTACAGAGGCATAACGATTATTGGCCCAGCTGTACTTATGAGTGATTTGTGAAGGGTTGTTGCACTGCTGATTAATTAAGATGGACATATAATATATCTATGGTAAGGAGAGTTCAACTGTTAGTCTTTAGTGGAGTGCCTATCAGTTAACGGATGGTGGATCCCGTGACTAAAGAGTTTAGTCAATTATTCACGTACCATTGGAGCTTTGAGCTACAGGTCCATAAGGTCCCCTTGGTAGCTCAATGGATTCAGTTGACGATCAGTTCTTGGTGTTGGTTTGAAATGTTCAAATTGACAAGAGGTAATTCGATTATATATGATATAATCAGTATGATGTATGAGGTACATCTAGTGGATGATTAATGTAAATGAGATTTACATTAAGTACCATGGAATAGAAAAAGAGTTATGGTTTATATGTTTCATGAGATGAAATATTAAAACTATAGGTTATAAATATAGTATGATAAGTTTGTTATCATTTACATTTATAATAATTTTAATTATTGGATAATTAAATATTTTTTTCTAATAACCAATTGAGTGGGAGGTTATTAGTGTTTCATGGTAACCATGAGATAAAAGAAAAATTGCTTTCCTAATTTTAGTAAGCGTGCAAAAGTTTTTTTTGAGATTTTTTTCTCTCAAAATTATCTCACAAAAGTTGTCAAGTAAATAGGATTAACTAAGCAACAACTTGGACTAAGGTAAACGATCGTGTAGTGTTTGTAGGCGACAAACGCTTAGCTATGCAATGAGCTAAACGATCGCATAGCTTTTACTAGACGATCACTTAGCTTTTCCTAAACGATTGGGCATCGACCTATACAATAGGTTCAACCATCTCCCACTTGCTCAATCGTTTACATGATTGTGTTTCCTCTGTCTTCTGCCTCAAACCAAGTCCACACAGAGCCCACCCTTTGGATTCTCACACCGAGAATACCAAGGTAGCCTTCTTGGTGGTATCATACTCAAATCGTCATCGTCGAGGTTCTATGAAGGTTGTTTGTGCTGTTGAGGGATTCGTGACCTAGGCGATCGTTGAGTTCGAGTGCGTGGTGTTGGTGCTGTGTAGCGGTCGTATTGGATGAGCGTTCGAGGTTGTTGTGTTGCTGTGTTCGAGCATTCTTGATCAAGGAGCTTGGCGATGAGTCTGCAAATGTGTGTAGCGTTTCTCCTTGATCATTTGTAATATCATGTTGTAATTTATGTAATGAATGCATAACCGTATGTTTCTGTTTATGATTATAATTGTAAAGTTCATATATGGTTGTAATTTGGAATGATCTTTCCGTTGCTCATGGTAATCCTCGTGTTCGATTCCCTTCAATTGGTATCAGAGCCAGATTGTTTTGTTATTCTAAATTACAAATCTATTTTGAACTTCTTTTACCATCTTAGTGGGTTTCTGCATTTTTATTTAATTGTTGAGTGCATTTGTGGATGGAGTTGATGAATGTTTTCGGGTTTAATTGCCTTTAGTTAAAGATTTCTTAAATTACAAAGCGTTAATTTGTAAGGGCCCCTATGTTTTTGGGTATAATTAACTTGCAATCGAGTCTGTAATTCAAAAAGTTTGAGTTAGTCGAGTCGTTTGTGATGAAGTTTCAAAGCATAGAGATGTGGTTCTGAAGAAGAAGACCAACCGTTGGTTGTATCATGTAGCCTAAGGTAAACGATCGTTGGGATTTATCTAAACGATCGTGTAAATTTTTCTATACGATTGTGTAGTATTTACTAAACGATTGTTCAGCTAATGCTAAGCGATGGGGTATTCGTTTACTCTATCGCATAGCGTTGGTTGCCTGATCACGTAGGCGCTGGAGGTAGACGATTATAATGGGAGCATGTGATGCTCATCGTTTAGTAAAAGGCACGCGCTAGACGATTGTGTAGTTAGCAAGTTTTATCGCTTAGTTACAAACTACACGATCACACAGTATACGATACTAAGGCGTTTGTTAAGGGATCGTTTAGGCGATGGTGCTTTGTCGCATTGTAGTCATTTAAACGATCACGGAAGGTGTGCATTGTACAAAGCGCGCTAGGCGATTGCATACCTCGGGCTTCATCGCTTAGTAAAAGGTACACGATCGTGTAGTATTTTCTAAACAATCATTTAACTTTGCGAACGTTGGTAAGCGATAGAATGAAGCATTTGTTTTATCGTGTAGACCACCGTGGGGAGTTTAGTACACGATGGTTGGAGGCGCGTTACTTCCCTCGGACGGTTCCAGACCCGGTTCGCCTGTTTGAATCGGAGACTCCTTGGTTTTGTAATAGTTAGCTTTAATTTTGTGAATTTAAGGCAATTTTACCCGGTTCATCAACATTTATTTATTATACATGTGATGTATGGTGCTTTTATGGCAAAATGTTTGACATATAGTTTAAAAGCCACCTTAGGTTGTGCAATTATTCATGCATCATGTATTATAAATGTTATAATCTAGCATGAAGAAATTACTTGAAAGCATGCACATGCATCATGAAATATAAGAGTTATATTTTGTATGCAGTGAGCATTATCATGCATCGTCCTTTTATTATATGTGTTATAGTCTAAGGGTGAATGGAAGCATGTTTTGTTTGTTTCATTGTTGTTATGTATAAGTGTTATATAAAAAGAGTAGCAATGAATCAACAATGTATTCAGCATGATACTTAGGTTGTTTATAATTGTTATGAATGCCTTGCATGTGTTAGCTTAGCATTGTGGTTTTGGTTGTTTCGATTTATAAGTGTTATACAGGAAATTAGACCTAAAATCAATAAGAAAGAGTTGCATGCGGACTTAGGGTGAACTCAAGTTTTTTAAAAGGGTTTTAAAATTGGATTGAGATAGACCTAAGTTCAAGTGGTTCTAAAGAGTTTAGTAACCTAGATTAATCTTTTAAAATCAGTTTAATAGGATTAAATTGGTTGGCATAAAAGATTAAATTTGTTTTTAAATCTATCTATAAGGGACCTTTTGTCTAAGGCGGGTTCTGGCTAGGCTGGGATTCTTAAGTCGACGGGAACATAACACCCCTACCTGGGAACCTATATGGAAAGGTGAATTAGATAGATTTTCAACAAACATGTGATGTTTTTGGTCAAAGACTCCATTAAAGAGTTTAGTGGATGATAATCAAAAGGTTGTTTAACTATCCAAGGTAAAAGTTACTCTTAGGCAAACCAAAAATTCACTTAGTTAAAATTCTTAGCCGTGTTCTTTCTAAGTAAACTAAACCCTTGGTTATACAATTCTCAGTGGGAGGAAAGGATGTATCTAATATGTCTATGATTCCACTCACATTTCTCCCTGTATGTTCACACCGTGAGATTCATGCTTAGCCTCGTGGTGCCCTGGGAGTATCCCCTTTCAGATGATGTTTGCATGAGTCAATATCAAGGTGCACGGAGAGAGTGTTTATAGTAAGTGGGTGAAGGCTGTGTGTCAACACGTCCTATGGTCTCTGTCATTGATTCACACTGTGAGATCATTCGATACTCCCTCGTGGCGCCCTGAGAGCGTCCCCCTTCGAATGGGTTTTGTGCAGTTAGTCAAGATCAAGATGAACTCCATAAATGGATAAGGTCGCTTTAGGTTTTCCCCAATTGGATTTTTCCCTTCGTATTGGCTTTTTGGGGCGGATCTCTAGGGCCAAGGTTGGAAAAAAATAAAGCACGCCATAGAACACGAGGGCATTTAAAGACAAGCAAGGGAGGATACCTACATAGTGCAAAAGACCTTAAAAGGGCTATAGGCCCGCCTAACATAAGGTTTGTGCTTTCTTGGTTTGCTAGTATAGTTAGTCTGTTGTTTGTTTATTTTCTTTTTTCAAATGATTGTTATAGTACGTGTGACCCCCTTCGTTTCGGAAGTGGTTTCTATTTCTACATCTGTTTCTTCCTCGCTTTCCCCCTCTTTCCTCCGTTTCTTAGGTTTAGGCTTAGGAATTTCCTAGCAACACAAGGCAGGCTAGAAAGGCGAGAGGAGAGTGGCTGGATACTCGCTTTGCTTTTGCTCTTAGCTCTTGCTAGTACTTTAGGAGCCTTCAAAGAAAATCGAATAGCTTTGCTTAGCGGCTACTACTTTCTTTCTAGTAGCTGCTAAGCTTTAGGAGCCTTTTTTTGTGTAGAACCACATAGCTTGCTCAGAAGCTATTGCATTGATAGGTGGGGCTTACCGGTACCATAAATGGCGGGTCACACTTTCGGGAGCTTGTTAAGTAAGTTAATGATCTCTTGACCAAATCAATGATGGCTAGTCGTTATAGGAGCAAGAGTTGTTATGGTATTAGTGACTGGTTGAGAACTTCTCAATTTAGAGGAGGGATAATTGACCTCTCTTCGGCGACTTTTGTCCTAAACCTTTGAAGCGTCATTGCGAAACTTGATGTCACACGGGGTTCATATTAGTTTTGCTAAAACCTTATTGGATGTTGTTTTGTTTTACAACAGGTATTTGCTTAAAAATCTAATGTAGGTCAATGTGTTTTTATTTTCAGCAACTCGTTAGTATTTCCGTTTAGTGTTTTTAATATGACCGACTACATATAGTGGAAAGAATAGTGTGAAACATATTTCATGGAAAACGACCTCGTATTTGTCATGGTTGAGGAGTGTCCTCAAGTTCTGACCCTTGATGCATCGCGAAGTGCTCGCAATGCATATGAGGTGTGGATGAAGGCTAATTGATTGGCCAGACTTCACATTTTGGCTAACATACCTGATGTTTTGGCCAAAAGGGTTGAGGACATGACCATTGCACACGAGATCATGGACTCAATGCAAGATTTGTTTGAACAGTTCTTACTTTTCGAGCATAAAGGGATGGAGGACAAAACCAGTAGTGTCAGTTGTTCTGACATTGGTCCCATTGCTCTCCAAAAAAGGAGACAAGACAGTAAATTTGATTTATTGGTCTTGGAGACATGTTTGGTAGAGAATGATGATTCTGCCTGGTGATGCGTTGTAAATGTGATGCAATTATGGTGTATGATTGCGATGAAGATTTATGCATTGCACATGCAAGTTTTCCTAAGTATAAATCTCACTAGGTATCTTGGTAAGTCCAGGGTCGAACACAGGGACTTCTGAGTTACTATACGACATCAAATTTTGATTCCTTTGCGGTGGAAAAAACAAATAAGTTGGTTTAAGTTTTGTTGAAGTATAAATCCTATGCGACGGATTCGAGAAAAGAGTTGATGAAATCGAGAGTTACAATGAGTATGCGGTGAACGAGATGAGAAGGGATTTGGCTAACACTTCCTAAGATTGCATTCAAGTTATGCAATCATGCTACACACACACAACAACAAGTCATCTCCCAATGCAAATGCCATAATTCCTATTTCTAGGACACATGCGATGTATACGATAATGTCGATAGGACTTATGTCTAAGCCTCTATTCTTGTTTATGTGATGATGAATGATGCATACATACATAAGGTGACCACATACTATCATATTCTATCTCTAGGGCGCATATGTGTTAATAGCAAACAGAAATTACTAAGTTTCTATCTCTTGCTTATGCGGTTCTAATTTGACTCTCCCGAGCCTAGATTCTAATCTGACTTTCCCAAGCCTAGATTCTATCTTTAGACCACTCTCCCGAGCATTTCTAAAGGATGAATGATGCATACATAAGACAAGATGATCGCATAAAGTGAATATCTTAGGTCATGCTAGCTAAGCATTTTTCAACCCATTCGAAAATTTAGCTACTCATGAGAAATGTGGAGAGATTGAACATAAGTTGAAATGAGCTTTCCATTGTCTAAAGATTAAATGCAGAATACACAATAACAACAGAATATAGAGATAAGAAGCCCGGTAACAATGTCTTGCTTCCGGTGGCTTTTTACACTGTCTTTTCACTCCAACTCTGCCTAGAAGTATATCCTTGCTCCCGCAAGTGTTGGCCCTCTCTCCTTTTGTATCGCTGCCTGGCAGTCTTCTGAGTTGTCTAGGAATGTCCTCTCGACGTCTTCTTCTCTTCGCTCGCCTCCGCCTTCTAAGTATAAGAATGACTATTACAGACTAACGACTATCTAATTTGTATATGATTTATCTTCTATATGGTGAACTTCTTTATCGATGGTGGCCTTCGGTATTTATAGAGTTCAAGGTGAAGAAGCTTTTCTCTCTAATGATTGCAATGATGGGTGGTCATTAAATCTTTTGCTTTGATGCACCGATTAATGGTCATCGAAAAGTTGAATGTACTTGCTACAGTGTGTCGTTAACGACTTGTCAACTAAATTTGGATTCGACCATCATTAGCTTTCCATCCCATCATGATTTATTATGCTTTCACCTTGATGTGCCGTCTTTAATGCGGCCACCTTCTTGAGCAACTTCTCGCGAGCGTATACGATCACTTGACTTTGCAGTCGCAATCCTTTAATGCACGTAGACGCTGAATTCTTGGATTGCAATTTTACTTGCGCCAACACATTTTTCCTGCACAAAATAAGTAAATTATCTGTTTTTATGCGATGGGCGCATGCGATCACATTATTATCAGTTTACTACTTTGGACATGATTTTTGTATATTTTTACCGTCGCATTCCTCATTGTTTTACTTATTGTTGCTGTAATAACGTGCATTTCTGCTCGTTATCACCGAAATCCTTGATTCGGGTCCTACCAATCATGTCAGTTCCTCTTACCAAGGATTCAGTTCCTGGCAAACGTCGCCACATGGAGATTGTTGGGATTGGTGTCCTAATTCTCCTGAAGTCTCGTTATTTTGTAAAGATACACATTGATTGATGAATAAAAATAAATGTTATTTAATTCTAGCATTTACTCATATCCAATAAAGAAAGCTCCTTGGTTATCTTATGTGAACTTAAGCATGTATATGTGATATACAAGTGGATCATGCCTTAAGTGATAACCTAAATAGGTCTATAGTATAAGGATTGAGATGGGATACCTGATCCTGGTGACACTACAGATACGACCCACTTTTTAGAGGTTTGCAAGTGTTGTAAATTACTAAAGATGGTAGATCCTGACCATTCATGTGGAGATGTGCGAGCGGGGGTGTCTTATGCAAAGAGTTTGTATAAGACCTGGACCACGAGATGACTAGATTTTTTATATAACGTCGTTGATATTAGAGACTTACATCTCACCTAAACGACCATAGGTTACACGACCTCAATCTGAGTGTTTTGTGAACTCCTCCTTTTGAGGGTGATCCTTTGATTAGTATGGGTGAGAGTGGTTAGATTGCCAACTCAAACAATGATACCTTTTTGGGGACTTGTCTGATTTGGGAGCTGGGAACTCAATCCACAAGATGAAATTCACTCCTTTCCTGAACCAGGGATAAGTAGAGAGATTGCTCCCTTAGTAAACGATCGTGTGGTGTTTTGTAAGCGACAGACACGATACTAAATGATGAGCTAAACGATCGCTTAGCTTTTTCTAGACGATCGTTTAGCTTTAGCTAAACGATTGGGCATCAACCTATATGATAGGTTTCAACCATCTCTCACTTGCCCAATTGTGTACACAACCGGTATTTCCTCCTTCGTCTGCCTCATACAAGTCCACATAGAGTCCACCCTCTTGATTCTCACACTGAAAATACCAAGGTAATTGATGCGTTGATTTATCATGCGATTAAAGGGTGTGTGGATACGATGATCATGCAAGTTTTCTTAACAAAGCCTATTAGGGTCTTGGTAAGTTTAGGGTTGAACGTAGGGATTACTAAATAGATATGGGACAAACTCTTTGATTTTATTGCGATGGTGATTAAGAAGTAGATGGTGATTTAACATTGATTTTTTAATGCGATAGAATTAAATTCACAACGATGAAAGGGTAGTGTTGTAACAAATATGCGATAAAGGGGTTGAGAAGAGGTTTCGTTAATATATTGTACAAGCCATGCGATCATGCTATACAGAAATATTAAGCACTACATTTCTCAATGCATAATGACACATTTCCTATGTATAGGATGCATGCGATGTGTATGGAATGCAGTAGATAGAACTTATTTCTAAGTCTCTACTCTTGCTTATGCGATCTAATCTGACTCTCTCAAGCCTGGATTCTGTCTTTAGACTCTCTCTTAAGTACTCCAAATGATGAATAAAGCATACATAAGATAAGATGATCGCATAAAGTGCATAGCTTAAGTTATGCTAGCTAAGTACTTCTCAATCCATTCACAAATTTAGCTACTCATGTATGGTGTGAAGAGACTGAACATAAATTGAAATGAAGTTTCCATTCTTGCAAATAAAATGTTTAAGTACAAAACAATAAATGGTATAAGTATCAAGCCAGGTAAGCAATGTCTTACTTCCTCTGGCATTTACACTACTCTTATCATTTCAATTCTTTCCCAAGTTGTAAACTCTTGCTCTCATAAGGGTTTGGTGTCTCTCCTCCGTGTTGTTTACGGTAGTCTCTCGACCTCTCTGAAAATTAATTTCTTCTCAAGAATTCCCTTCTCTTCGCTTGGTTTCACTTCGCTTGGAAGTCCTCCTGGTTTGGTAGCATTGGGTATTTATAAACTTCTAGACAAAACAGCTCTTCTCACTAATGATTGCGTGGATGGGCAGCATTAATTTCCATATCCTATTGCGCCGTCTGATAGTCACCGAAATTTCAATGTATTTGCAACAGTATGGTCTTCAACGGCCATCAACTTAATTTCTGGTTTGACTGTTATCGGCTTTACGTCCCATCACAATTTATTACATTAGGCCACCACCTTTATGTAAGGTCATCACGTGATCATCTTTTGAGGTACCCTTGGATCGCAAACTCAAAATGCGCTATCGCATTGTTCCTACACAGAATAACTCCGTTTAACTGCTTTTATGAAATGAGAGTTAGCGATCGCAATTTTTCTTTTAGTTTGGCACAGTCAATCGTAATATTGCCTACTCACCATCGCTTTCTCCCATTGTTTTAATAATTTGAGCTTTAATAACTTGTATTTCTACTAGTTATCAGTAACTTTCTTGGTGGTGTCATACTCAACTCAATGCCATTGAGGTTCTATGGAGGCCTGTGTTGTTAGGGAGTTCGTGATCGAGGCGATCGCTGAGTTCGAGTGCGAAGTGTTCGTGCAGTGTTGCAGTCGTGTTGTTCAAGCGTTCGAGGTTACTGTGTTTGAGCGTTCGTGATCAAGGAGCGTGGAGACGAGTCGACAAACGTTCGTAGCATTCTCCTTGTTTATTTGTTTCATGCTGTAATTTCTATATTGATTACATAACTGTATGTTTTATTATGACTTTAATTGTAATGTTCATACATGATTGTAATTTGGAATGATCTATTTCGCTACTCATGGCAATGCTCAGATTCAATTTCCTTAAATTGGTATCAGAGCCAAATTGTTCTGATATTCCAAATTACAACTCTGTTTTGAACTTCATTTTACAGTCGCAGTTGGTTTATGCATTTGTGATTAATTGTTTTTTGCATTTGTGGATGAGTTGATGAATGTTTCGGGTTTAATTGCCTTTAGTTAAAGCTTTCTATAATTACAAAGTATTAATTTGTAAGGGCCCCTGTGTTTTTTGGCATAATTAACTTTGCAATCGAGTATGTAATTTAAAGCGTTTGAGTTAGTCGAGTTGTTTAGGATAAAGTTTCGAAGCATGGAGATGCGGTTCTCAACGAATATGAAGACCAAGCATTGGTCGTATCGTGTAGCCTCAGGTAAACGATCGTTGGGATTTAACTAAGCGATCGTTTAGATTTTTCTAAATGATTGTGTAGTATTTACTAAACGATTGTTTAGCTAATGCTAAGCGATGAGGTAAATCATTTACTCTATCGTGTAGCGTTCGTTGTCGGATCGCGTAGGCACTGGAAGTAGACGATCGTCATGGGAGCATGTGATGCTCATCATTTAGTAAAAGGCGCGCACTAGACGATCGTGTAGTTAGCAAGCCTCATCTCTTAGTTACTCCCTACACGATCGTGCATATACGATATGGAGGCGCTAGCTAAGCGATCACTTAGGCGATGGTGCTTCGCAGCATCGTAGTCATTTAGACGATCGCAGAAGGCGAGCATTGTGCGGAGCGCGCTAAGCGATCGTGTACCTCAGGCTTCATCGCTGAGTAAAGTTACACGATTTTGTAGTAATAGCTAAACGATCGTTTAGATTTTTCTAAACGATCGTGTAGTATTTGCTGAACGATCATTTAGCACTGGGAGTGTTGGTAAGCGATAGAACAAAGCGTTTGTTTTATCGTGTAGACGATTACGGGGAGTTTAGTACATGATGGTTGAAGATGCAATCCTTTGCCAGAGCGGTTCAAGACCCGGTTCGGCTTTTTGAACTTGAGGCTCCTTGTCTTTTTAATAGTTAGCTCTAAGTTTTTTTTGTAAATTTACGGCAATTTTACCAGGTTCATCAACATTGGTTTTTTATACATATGATGTATGGTGCTTATATGCCAAAGTGTTTGACACATAGTTTAAAACCCACCTTAGGTTGTGTAATTATTCATGCATCATGTATTATAAATGTTATAATCGAGCATGAAGAAATTACTTGAAAGCATGCGCATACATCATGAAATATAAGAGTTATATTTTGCATGCAGTGAGCATTATCATGCATCATCCTTTTATCATAAAGGTTATAGTCAAACGGTAAATGGAAGTATATTTTGCTTGTTTCATTGTTGTTTTGTATAAGCATTATATAAAAGAAGTATCAATGAATGGACAATGCATTGAGCATGACACTTAGGTTGTTTATAAGCATTATGAATTCCTTGCATGTGTTAGCTTCGCATTATGGTTGGTTTCCATTTATGAGTGTTATAAAGGAAATTAGACCTAAAATCAATAAGAAAGAATTGCATGCGGACTTAGGGTGAGGCACCAGTGGGAAGAAGAGATGTATCTGATATGTCTATGATTCCACTCACGTTTCTCCCTGTATGTTCACACCGTGAGATTCATGCTTAGCATCGTGGTGCCCTAGAGCATTCTTCTAAGGATGGTGTTTGCAAGAGTCAATATCAAGGTGGACGGAGAGAGTGTTTATAGTAAATGGGTGAAGGGTGTGTGTCAACACGTCCTATGGTCTTCGTCATTGATTCACACCATGAGATCATTTTGTACTCCCTTGTGGTGCCCTAAAATGTCCCCCTTCAAATGGGTTTTGTACAGTTAGTCAAGATCATGATGAATTCCAGAAATGGATAGGGTCGCTTTAGGTTTTTCCCCAATCGAATTTTTTCCCTTCGGATTGGCTTTTTGGGGCGGATCTCTAGAGCCTAAAATGGCGGGTCACACTTTTGGGAGCTTGTTAAGTAAGTTAATGATCTCTTGACCAAATCAATGATGGCTAGTCGTTATAGGAGCAAGAGTTGTTTTGGTAGTAATGACTGGTTGAGATCTTCTCAATTCAGAGGAGGGATAACTGACCTCCCTTCGACGGCTTTTGTCCTAACCCTTTGAAACGTCATTGCGAAACTAGATGTCACATGGGGTTCATATTAGTTTTGCTAAAACCTTATTGGATGTTGTTTTTTTTCTACAACGGGTATTTGCTTAAAACCTAACATAGGTCAATGTGTTTCTCTTTTCAGCAACTCGTTAGTATTTTTGTCTAAAGCTTTTAATATGTCTGATAACGGGTAGAAATACACGTTATTACAGTGCTAAGTTATTAAACAATGAAGGTTTGCGTTGATAAAATATGTTAGATTGCGTCCAAATAGCATTAAGTTCATAACATTGCAGTCGCATGCATCTATCGCATAAAAATAGTTAACTTTTGTATTTTTATGCAGAATATGAGTTGATACAAGGCAGAAAGCGCGATCACGAGAAATGTACGGATGAGCGCAGTGTTACCGCAAGGCTTTGTGGTGATTTGTGCTCGCAAACATCTGCTCAAGAAGGATTGCCGCATAGAGCCAGCGCAACTTGGTGGGCGCATCTGGGTGAAAAGCATGATTAATCACGATGGGACAGAAAGTTGATGACGATCCAGTCCGAATTAAGTTGACAAGCCGCTAACGATAACAAGTACACTAAGCTTTTCAGTGACAAATATTCGGTACATTAGTCAGATAATTAAAGCCATCCCATCTGTGCAATCATAAGAGAGAAGCCGCCTTTCACCCCAAAGCTTTATAAATACCGAAGGAAACCTTCAGCAAAGGAGTCGGATACCTAAATTATTTTCTCCATAGTTAGAATAGCCTTGTTCTTAGATTTTCTTTTATTTTAAGGCAGAAGCGAGAAAAGCGAGATTGCGCCGAGAGATCGTTCCGGTGAACTTGGGAGAGTGTCAGAAGCGTCAAGTTCAGAGAGAGGCCCAGCTCCTGCAGAAGCAGGATTATTTTTTGAATAAAATAAAGTTGACAGTGTAAAAGCCTTGGGCAACAAGGGATTGCTATCAGGCTCTTTATCCTTATCTTCCATTGTTATTTTATACTTAAACTCATCTATAGAAATGGAATTTACTTCTTTATATCTGTTCAGTTTCTGTTTAATACGCATGAGTAGCTAAACCTGTTGAATGGGTTGAAAAGCACTTAGCTAGCACAACAGGGGGTCTTCACTCTATGCGATTATCTTGTATTATGTATGTATCATTCATCCATTGAAGATACTCGAGAGGGTCGTCTAAGGATAAGATCTAGGCTTGGAAAAGTCAGGTTAGAATCTATGCTCGGGAGAGTCAGATTAGAACGCATAATCAAGAGATAGGAGCTTAGGAATAAGCACTGTTTGCTATTAACGCATCACATGCATCTTAGAGATAGAAGATGATTGTGTGCGGTCACTTTGTCTTTGTATGCATCTTGCATCATCGCATAGAAAAAGAATAGAGACTTAGGAATAAGCTTTATGGACACTATTGCATTCAACACATGTGTCCTAGTACTAGGAGCAACGCATTTGCATTGGAAAGTGATTTGTTGTTGCATGAGTGTAGCATGATCGCATAATTTGACGCATTCCCGGGAAACGCTAGCTAAAGACCTTTTCAACCCGTTCCTCCGCATACTCAGTGCATCTCCGCATAATCGATCTTTTCTCAAATCCATTACATTTACTTTATATTGCAAACAACAACACCAAACAACTATTTGATTTACCGGTTACGGCAAAGTCTTTTGGAAAATTATCACTGCATACCATTTTTCCTAGTCCCTGAGTTCGACCCTAGACTTACCAGGAAACTCAGTGCAGTTTATACTTAGATTCCACTGAGAAAACTTGTTGCTATACGTATTTCTATCACCGCATCTCATTCCATAATTTCATCACATAAAATAACGCATCAATGACCGATTATTTACAGTGGAAAGAATTGTGTGAAACGAATTTCGTGGCAAACGACCTCGATCCCACTACTCTCCACAAGAGGAGACAAGACAGTAAATATGATTTATTTTTCTTGGAGACATGTCTGGTAGAGAATGATGATTCTGCCGGATCCTTGATTCATGTGCTACTAATCATGTCAGTTCTTCTTACCAAGGATTCAGTTCCTCGCAAATGTTGCCACAAGGAGAGATGACTCTTCGAGTTGGTACTGGTGAGGTTACTTCAGCTATTACTGTAGGCAAGCTGAAGTTATTTGTTGACAAGAATTGTTATTTGTTACTGGATAATGTTTTTGTAATTCCTCATATTAAGAGGAACTTAATCTCAGTTTGTTGTCTCATTGAACAAGGTTAGACTGTCTTCTTTTCTGAGAATAAAGTGTTTATTTTTAAGAATAGAATGGAGATTGATTATGGTTCAATGGAAAATAACTTATATGTACTAAGGCTGTTAGTGATAAAAGCCTTGTTTAACACTGAAATGTTCAGTACGACAACAATGGCTAAACAACCAACGGTTTCTTCAAAGGAAAACGGCCATCTTTGGCATCTAAGGTTATATCACATCAACCTCAATAGGATTTAGAAGTTGGTGAAAAGTGGACTTCTAAAGAGTTTAGAAGAAAACTCATTGCCGGTATGTGAATCATGCCTCGAAGGCAAGATGACCAAACGACCTTTTACTGGAAAAGGTTACAGAGTTAAGGAAGCCTTGGAGCTTGTACATTCAGACCTCTGTGGTCCGATGAATGTTAAAGCTCGAGGTGGGTATGATATTTCATCTCTTTAATAGATGATTATTCAAGGTGTGGGTATCTTTACCTAATGCAACGTATGCTTGAAGCTCTTGACAAGTTCAAGGAGTATAAGCTTGAAGTTGAAAACTTGTTAAGTAAGAAGATAACAACACTACGATTGTAGTGGAGAGTATATGGACCTCCAATTCCAGAACTATATGATAGAACATGGGATTACGTCCCAACTTTTGGCCCCTGGTACACTTCAGCAAAATGGTGTATCTGAAAGGAGAAACAGAACCTTGTTGGACATGGTTCAGTCTATGATGAGTTATGCTCATCTTTCAGACTTGTTTTGGGGTTATACAATGCAAGCTGCATGTTATATCCTGAACGACGTTCCCTCAAAAAGTGTTTCTGAAATACCTTTTGATTTATAGAGAGGCCGTAAAGGTAGTTTATGCCACTTCAGAATTTGGGGCTGTCCGGTACATGTGATAGCAACTAACCCAGAGAAGTTGGAACCACGTTCAAAATTTTGCCTCTTTGTAAGCTACCCCAAGGAAACGAGAGGTGAATACTTCCATGATCCAAGTAAGAACAAAGTGTTTGTTTCTACAAATGCTATGTTCTTGGAAGAAGACCACATGAGGGATCATAAGCCACGAAGTAAGCTCGTTTTACGTGAGATCTCTAGTGAGACTGAGACTGTTAAGGATTCAATAAGAGTTGTTGAACAGGTCGACAGATCAACAAGAATTGTTGAGGTCGAGACGTGTAGTGAACCAACTCAAGAGTTGAGACTGCCTCAACGTAATGGGAGGGTTATGAACCCACCGGATCATTACATGGGTTTGACTAAAGCCCAAAATTTCATTACAAATGATGAGGTCTAGGATCCGTTGTCTTTTAAAAAAGCAATAGAGGATGTTGACAAAGATGAATGGGTTAAGGCCATGAACTAGGAAATGGAGTCTATGTACTTCAATAATGTCTGGGAGCTTGTTGATCCACCTGATGGGGTAAGACCTATTGGGTGTAAGTGGATCTATAAGCGAAAGAGAGGTGTAAATGGAAAGGTGAAATCTTTTAAGGCTAGACTCGAAAGGGTTATACCCAGGTTGAGGGAGTTGACTATGAGGAAACTTTCTCACCTGTGGTCATGCTCAAGTCTATCCGGATTCTCCTAACCATAGCCACATTTTATGATTATGAAATATGGCAAATGGATGTCAAGACTGTCTTTCTTAATAGGTCAATTTATGGGCTGAAACAAGCTTCTAGATATTGGAACATCAGATTTGGCACTGCTGTCAAGTCGTTTGGCTTTGACCAGAACGTTGATGAGCCTTGTGTTTACAAGAAGATCATCAACAGCTCAGTAGCTTTCTTGGTACTGTATGTGGATGATATCCTACTCATTGGGAATGATGTAGGGTATCTAACTGACATTAAGAGTTGGATAGCTGCCTAGTTCCAAATGAAAGATTTGGGTGAGGCACAGTATATTCTAGGGATCCAGATCATTCGGGATTGCAAGAAAAAACGGTTAGCCCTATCTTAGACATCTTACATTGATCAAATGTTGATCAGGTACAGAATGCAAGATTCCAAGAAGGGTTTGTTACCCTTCAGACATGGAGTCGTTCTGTCTAAGGATAAATGTCCTAAGACACCTCAACAAGTTGAGGAGATGAGACGGATTCCCTATGCTTCTGTTGTAGGAAGCTTGATGTATGCCCGATATTTGCTATGCAGTATGGATTGTCAGTCGGTATCAGTCCAATCCAGGATTTGATCACTAGACGGTGGTCAAGATGATCCTAGAGTATCTTTGGAGAATGAGGGACTACATGGACTCTAACTTTCAAACCGATATAGATTCTCGCAAGTCGACATTGGGGTCAGTTTTCACTCTGAATGATGGGCTGTAGTCTGGCGAAGCATCAAGCAAGGATGCATCATGGACTCCACTATGGAAGCCGAATATGTAACAGCTTGTGAAGCAGCTAAGAAAGCTATTTGGCTAAGGAAATTCCTTTCTGATTTGGAAGTTGTTCCAAATATGGATTTGCCTATCACTCTGTATTGTGATAATAGCGGGGCTGTGGCAAATTCAAAGGAGCATCAGAGTCATCGTCGGGGTAAGCACATGAGTGGAAATACTACTTGATCAGGGAGATTATGCATCACAGTGATGTGATAGTCACGAAGATCGCATCGGAGCACAACGTTGCTAATCCTTTTACAAAGTCCCTCACGACTAAAGTGTTTGAGGGTCACCTGGAGAGTCTGGGTCTGCGGGACATGCGACATCTTGTCTAGGGCAAGTGGGAGATGATACTGGGATTTTCTCTAGTTTATTGTATATTGTACATGTTTTTTATTATATTGTACATTAGTCACCCGAGGCATTAGGACAAATGGGAGCTTGAAGGGATCAGTGTCCTAATTCTCTCAGAGTCTCGTTGTTTGTAAAGATACACATTGTTTGATGAATAAAATAATTGTTATTTCATTCTGGCATTTACTCATATCCAATAAACAAAGCATGTATATGTGATATACAAGTGGGTCATGCCTTAAGTGATAACCTAAATAGGTCTGTAGTATAAGGATTAAAGTGGGATACCTGATCCTGGTGACACTAAGGATATGACCTACTTTGTAGAGGTTTGAAAGTGTTGTAAACTACTATAGATGGTAGATCCTGACCATTCATGTGGAGAGGTGCGAGCAGAGTTGTCCTATACAAAGAGTTTGTATAAGACCGAACCACAAGATGATTAGACTCTATAGATAACGTCGTTGATACTAGAGACTTACATCTCACCTAAACGACCATAGGTGACATGACCTCAATACTGAGTGTTTTGGGAAATCTTGCCTTTGAGGGCGGTCCTTTGATTAGTATGGGTGAGAATGGCCAGATTGATAACTCAGCATGCCTACCTTTTTGGGAACTTGTCTGATCTGAGAGCAGGAAACTCATTATACAAGATTGAATTCACTTCTTTCCCCGAAGCAGGGACAAGTAGAGAGATTGCTCCCTTAAGGGCTGATTTTATGGCTTAAACATAGTGGCCACAACTTCTCTTTGGAAGAGAGGACTTAGTCATAGTAGGACTATGACTTATGTTCATTAGAGGGATCCGTGGTATATAAGGAGTTAGATGTAACTACAGGGGCATAACGATTATTGGCTGAGCTGTACTTACGAGCGATTTGTGAAGGGTTGTCGACTGCTAATTAGTTAAGATGGACACATAATATATCTATGGTAAGAAGAGTTCAACTATCGGTCTTTAGTGAAGTACCTGACAGTTAATGGATGGGGGATCCCGTTACTAAAGAGTTTAGTCAGTTATTCACGTACCGTTGGAGCTTTGAGCTACAGGTCCATAAGGTCCCCTTGGTAGCTCAATGGATTCAGTTGAGGATTAGTTCTTGGTGTTGGTTTTAAATGTTCAAATTGACAAGAGGTAATTCGATTATATATGATATGATCGGTATGATGTATGGGATACATATAGTAGAGGATTAATGTAAATGAGATTTACATTAGGTATCGTGGAATAGAAAAAAAGTTATCGTTTATATGTTTCATGAGTTTAAATATTAAAACTATAGGTTATAAATATAGTATGATAAGTTGGTTATCATTTATATTTATAATATTAATTATTGGATAATTAAATCTTTTTTTTTTCTTATAACCAATTGAATGGAAGGTTAATGGTGGTTTCATGGTAAACGTGAGATAAAAGGAAAATTGTTTTCCTAATTTTAGTAAGTTTGCAAAAGTTTTCTTTTTAGATTTTTCTCTCTCGGTATTATCTCATGAAAGTTGTCGAGTAAATAGGATTTACTAAGCGACAATTTGGACTAAGGTAAACGATCGTGTAGTGTTTGTAGGCAACAGACACTTAGTTAAGCGATGAGCAAAACAATTGCATAGCTTTTGTTACATGATCGCTTAGCTTTTCCTAAACGTTTGGGCATCGACCTATACGATAGGTTCAACCATCTCCCACTTGCTCAATCATTTACACAATTATGTTTCCTCCATCTTCTGTCTCAATCCAAGTCAACATAGAGCCCACCGTTTGGATTTTCACTTCGAGAATACCAAGGTAGCCTCCTTGGTGGTGTCATACTCAACTCGACACTGTCGAGGTTCTATGGAGGTCGTTTTTGCTATTGAGGTGTTCGTGACCTAGGCGATCACTGAGTTCGAGTGCGCGGTGTTCCTGCTGTGTAGCGGTCGTATTGGAGGAGCGTTTGAGGTTGCTATGTTGTTGTGTTCGAGTGTGTGTGATCAAGGAGCTTGCGATGAGTCTACAAATGTGTGTAGCATTTCTCCTTGATCAAATGTAGTATCATGCTGTAATTTCTGTAAAGAATGCATAACCATATGTTACTATTTATGACTATAATTGTAACATTCATATATGATTGTAATTTGGAATGATCTTTTCGTTGCTCATGGAAATCCTTATGTTCGATTTCCTTAACATTCAAAAAGAGATAAGTTATAGATAGATGATAAAGGAAGAAAATTGATGACATAAATGGATGTGAGGGCAACTTCACCCCAAAACTTCTCAGGATAGGATACAGAGAGAAGTTGAGCACAAATAAAATCCACATTATGGCGATGTTTTCGTTCTACTTTACCATTTGTTGGGAGGTGTGAGAACATGAATGTTGGACAAGAGTGTCCTGTTGGGAAAGGAAAGAAATGAGGTGGAAGTCCTTATACTCCATTACATTATCTGTGTGAAGAATTTAGATGGTTCGAGAAAACTGTTTATGGAAAGTATTGACAAAATGAATGTAAATTTGGGATAAAGAAGATCAATTTTTAAGAAAATATATCCAAGTAAACAGGAGTAGTCATCAATAAATAAAACAAAGTATTGATAATTGTTTACCGTAGTAGTAAGAGCAAAACCCCAAATAACAAAATTAATTAGGACAAATAGTGTATCACATAATGATGTGATTGTAGGAAGAGATAAAGTAGGTTTCTTTACAAGTTTACAATGTAGACAACCAAATGAACTAAATTCGGAAGCATTATTCTAACCTGACTCTCTCGAGTCGAGGTTCTTTCTTTAGACTACACTCTCAAGTATCTCTAAAGGGTGATGGATGCATACATAAGACAAGATGATTGGATAAAATGAAGATCTTAGGTTATGCTAGCTGAGTTCTTCTCAACCTATTCAAAAATGTAGTTACTGATGCGCAATGTGAAGAGATTGAATAGATGCAGAGATGCAAATTCCATTTTATAAATAAAATCAGAATACAAAACGACAATGGAAAGCAGGGCTAGGACGCTCGGTGGCAATGTCTTGCTTCTCGAGGCTTTTACACTGTGTTTTACTCTACTCTACCCAAAAGAATGTTCTCAGCGCTACCCGAAAGTCTCTCGAGCTAACCAGGAATGATCTTTTGGCGTCTTCTTCTCTTCGCTCGCCTCTGTCTTCTAAGTATAAGAATTACAGACTACGACTATCTATGATCTATCTTCTATGTATATGGCGAACTATGTATATTTCGAACTCCAAGCTCTAAACTCCTTTAACAGTGGTGGCCTTCTTTATTTATAGAGCTTCAAGGTGAAGAACCTTTTCTCTTAAATGATTGTAATGATAGGAGGTTATTAAATCTCTGTCTGATGTGCCGATAATGGTCACCGAAAGTTGAATGTACTTGCTACAGTGTGTCGTTAATGGATTGTCAACTAAATTCGGATTCGACCGTCGTCAGCTTTCCGTCCCATCATGATTTATTATGCTTTCACCTTGATGCGTCTGTCTTTATGCGACCACCTTCTTGAGCAGATCTTCGAGAGCGCATACGATCACATAGCTTTGCGGTCGCAATCTTCTAATGCGCTCGGGTGCCGAATTCCTTGGATCCCAATTTGCCTTGTGCCAACGCATTTTTCTGCACAAAATAAATAAATTAGCTGCTTTAATGCAATGGGCGCATGCGATCGCAATGTTCTCATCTTAATGCTTTTGGACACGATTTTACATGTTTTTACCATCGCATTCCCACATTGTTTTATATCTCTGCGTTGTAATAATATGCGTTTCTACCCGTTATCACATCCCTAAATTTAAAACAATGCTTCTTCTCAAGCATAAACTAAAGATTTTCTTTAGAGAGTCAGCCACCTTCTCCTTACCTAGATTTCTCGAGGTGCCTTATTCAAATCTTATGAACCAAAATCTCCTTAATTTCTATTCTGGTCTCTTCTTAAAATATTTCTAAAATTTAGGGACTGCAAGTTTAACCTTCAAAAAGACTTTACTTGTTTTCAGGACATCGCATGATTTATTTAAAAAAAAAAAAATTGAACCGGGGTTTTTTCGAATGATTTTTATCCTTGTGTAGTTTAGATATTCTTTTTATGACCTTGCGCCGATCCAAATGCCTAGCTTTCATTTTGGCTTGCTCCTACGGGTGTCATGCGAGCATCCAACTACGAGCACGACACTCTTTCTTAGTCTAAACTCATGCCCATTTAGCAGCAGAGTTGCAATCATTTTATTATGCATTGATCACGATTTCTACCTTCGTTTTGGCTTGACCCCACAGGTGTCATGTGAACATCCAACTACGAGTAGGATCCGATCGCAACGTTATGATGTTTTTTTTTAAGATGTCTAAAAGTAGCAAGGTTGAAAATAAATACCGACACTCCAAAATTTAAACGCAGTAATGTCCTCATTGCTGATAGATTGAAAGAATTCATGCGATGCTCTTAGAAAGTTTTGTAAAAGTCAGTTTGAAAGAAAGTTGGTGGACCACTAACTTCTAGAAATATTTCATGATTTGACTGTCCTAAAATTAAGTTGACTCTAGTACACACAATGAGAAATAGAGGCATGCGTTACATAATTGAAATCATAATTGGTACGGAAAAAAAATGCGGTGACTAACTAAAGTAATCAACTTTAATGATTGCACCAACTAAAAAGGATGCCATGATAAAATTATTAAAGTTAAAATGAGATGTGAGGATGCAAAATTTGGAATAAACAAAGTAAAAGAAACATACAACCCCCAAATTTTCTCTGTTGCCTGCATCATCTGTGATCGCATCCTTCTTTGCGGCGAGCCAATACCTTTGATTGCGATGGCTGAACGAACTAGTCGCATTTTTCGATTATCGCGTAGCTCCACCACAATCGTTTACCACGATCGTTACTAAAAACATCGAGAAGGTCAAAAATATAAAAGACATAGTTAAAAAAAACTTCTTTCTTTTTTTTTTCTCCTTTTTTTTGATAAGATTGTGTAAAAAGGATATAACAAGGATAAATGATATAAAAGGTAGAATGAGTTCATGAGATGAAGATTTAAAAGGATACTTCAAAAAGATTGTGTCCCTGATGAGTTTGAATCTTATGATTGCGCAGGGACTGCCCACTTCTTCTTTAGTCGAAATTCCTCAGGTCCACGGAGGTTTTCTCGCGATGCAAGTCTTCTCCGTGATATATTTTGACTCTTTGCCCATTGACTTTGAATGCATTGGTCCCGTCCTGTCTCTTATACACATCTAGATGTGTATAAGAGACAGGCCCACTTCTTCTTTAGTCGAAATTCCTCAGGTCCACAGACGTTTTCTCGCGATGCAAGTCTTCTCTGTGATATATTTTGACCCTTTGCCCGTTGACTTTGAATGCGTTGGTCCCGTCCTCATTGGATAACTCAACCGCTCCATGTGGGAATACCTCTTTGATTATAAATGGACGAAACCATCGTGATTTTAATTTTTGGGGAAAAAGTCGTAGCCGAGAATTGTACAACAAGACCTTCTATCCGACTTGGAGATTCTTCTCGCATAGTTGTTTGTCATGCCAACGTTTCGCACGCTCCTTGTAGATCTTGGCATTCTCATATGCTTGAGCTTTCCATTCGTCAAGCTCGACCAATTGAAGTGTCCTTGCCTCCCCTGCGGTCTTCAAATCAAATTGAGCTTTTTCACTACCCACATTGCTTTATCCTCCAACTCAAGTGGTAAGTGGCATGCCTTTCCAAACACCAGCGCATACGGGGACATGCCTATAGGTGTTTTATAGGCGGTCCTGCATGCCCACAAGGCATCGTCTAGCTTCATTGCCCAATCTTTGCATGAAGGCTTCACCACCTTCTCTAAGATCAGCTTGATTTCCCTATTGGACACTTCAGCTTGGCCGTTTTTCTGTGGATGGTATGCTGTGGCAACCTTATGGTGAATATTGTACTTGAGCAGCAATTTATTGATGACACTATTAACAAAGTGGGAGTCTTCATCACTTATTATGGCACGTAGGGTGCTAAAACGAGTGAAGATATTTTTTCGCGAGAACTTGGAGACTACCGTCGCATCACTTGCAACGCATGATACTGCTTCAACCCATTTGGAAACATAATCGACGGCCAACAGGATGTATTTGTGACCATTCGATGGTGGAAATGGCCCCATAAAGTCTATACCCCATATGTCGAATAACTCCAATTCTAAGATAATGTTCATTAGCATCACATTCTTCCATGAAATGTTTCCCGTGCGTTGGCACCTGTCACATTTCATTGAATAATCTCTTGTATCCTTAAATAAAGTTGGCCAAAATATCCACTTTGTAACACCTTTGTTGCAGTGCGTTGACTTCCTAAATGTCCACCATGAGTCATGGCATTGGATAGTATGTGCTGGTGGAGCAGCTTCTGGTACGCATAGGTGCAAAATTCTGGTCTGACCCCCTCTTGTAAAGATTTGGCTCGTCCCAGTAATATGATTTACATTTGTGTCTAAGCCGCCTCTTTTGGCGGGTTGTGTAGTTCTCAGGAAATTGTTCATAAACCAGATAATTGACCACATCTGTATACCATGGCAACTCTTCAATTTTAAACAACTGCTCATCTGGGAAGGTTGTGTTCACCTCTGACTGGTTGCGGTCAACTTCCAGATTTTCTAATCTTGATAGGTGGTCTGCAACTTGGTTCTCCGTCCCTTTGCGATCAATGATTTCCATGTTGAATTCTTGAAGGAGGAGAACTATCTAATCAATCTCAACTTTGCATCTTTCTTTGTCATTAAATATTTAATTGTCGAGTGGTCGGTGTGCACGATCACTTTGGATCCCAGCAAGTAAGCTATGAATTTCCCCAGCGCAAAGATCAACGCAAGAAGTTTTTTTTTTCAGTAGTAGTGTAATTTGTTTGGGCAGGGTTCAAGGTTCTACTCGCATATGCGATGGGGTGTAGCAATGTTTTCTTCTTTTGCGCTAGCACCGCCCCCATCGCATAACCGCTTGCGTCGCACATCAACTCAAATGACTTTGTCCAGTCCGGTGTGATCAACACAGGTGCGGTTATCAATGCGTTATTCAGTATCTTGAATGCGTTGAGGCATTGTTCATCAAAGTCAAAAGTTCTCTCAGCCTTCAGTAACGCACTCAATGGTCGAGCAATCTTTGAAAAGTCCTTCACAAAATGTCGATAAAATCTTGCATGCCCCAGGAAGCTCCTGACAGCCTTCACATTTGCTGGAGGTGGGAGCTTTTCAATGGCCTCAATCTTCGCCTTATCCACCTCTAGCCCATCCTTGGAGACTTTGTACCCGAGCACAATACCTTTCTTCACCATGAAGTGGCACTTCTCCCAATTCAGACCAAGATTCATCTCTTCACATCTTCTCAGTATCTTCTCCAAATTGTTTAGACAGATTTCATATGTTTTTTCGTACACTGAGAAGTCATCAATAAAAATTTCCACTGAATCTTCAAGATACTCAGAAAAGATGGCCATCATACACCTCTGGAACGTGTTCGGCGCATTGCATAGTCTGAACGGCATGCGGCGAAAAGAAAATGTTCCGTAGGGGGAGGTGAATGTGGTCTTCTCTTGGTCTTCAGAAGCAATCATGATTTGGTTGTAGCCTGCATATCCCTCCAAAAAGCAGAAGTAATCATTTTCTACTAGGCGATCTAGCATCTGGTCGATAAAAGGCAAGGGGAAATGATCCTTCTTCATTGCCGCATTCAGTTTGCGGTCCATGCAGAACCACTAGCCAATGATGGTTCTTATTGGTATTAATTTTCATTATTTGCATTTGGGACTACCGTCATCCCTCCTGTCTTTGGCACACATTGCATGGGGCTAACCCACGTGCTGTCGACGATTGGATAAATAATGCCTGCATCCAACCATTTTATTATCTCCTTTTTCACGACCTTCTTCATCGTAGGGATTAGTCTGCGTTGATGTTTGATCGACCCTTTTTGATTTTCCTCGAGACATATCCTGTGCATGCAATATGCGGTGCTGATTCCTCTAATGTTTGCTAGCATCCATCCTATTGCTTTTATGTACTTTTTTAGGATGCTCAGCAGCGTATGCTCTTGTTCTTCTTGAAGTGCAGAGGAAATTATTACAGGTAGAGTTTCATTTTACCCTAGAAAAGCATACTTCAGGTGACTTGGCAAGGTTTTTAATTCCACAGTGGGTGGTTGTTCCAAGGATGGTTGTTGTGCTCTTCTCTCTTCATTCAACGTCAATTTTTCTTCTTTGGTTGTTATTTCAACGATCGCATTGCAGATTATTATGGATGCGGTCACATCCTCTCCTTCATTTTCATCTTCAGACTCTTCTTCTTCATAGCAGCTAGGTTCATTGTTGGAATCTGTTAGGTCTTCTTCTTTCGGGTACTTCATGGCTCTAATAATGTCAAATCTAAGCTTCTTTCCATTCACACTCAGCGTGATCTCTCCCTTGTACACATCAATCTGAGCGCGACCAGTCTATAAAAATGGTCGTCCCAGAATGATGGGTACATCTTTGTCCATTTCATATCGAGGATGATGAAGTCTGCCGGTATGATAAATTTGTCAATCGAGACCAGGACATCCTTCACCTTCCCCTTTGGATGAACTAAGGACCTATCCGTCAATTGGAGAGTCACCGTCGTGGGCATCAACTGCCCTATATTCAATTGTTTAAAAATTGAAAGGGGCATTAGGTTGATATTGGCTTCGAGATCGTAAAGCGCTTGACCTATATATATCCCTCCAATTGATCAGGGTATCGTGAAACTTTCGGGCTCACGCATTTTCGGTGGAATAATGGTTTTTGACCTTTGCATTAATGCCACCGTTGCGAACTTATCTGTGCTCCTTTTCTTCATCACCATGTCCTTCAGAAACTTCGCATATTTTGGCATTTGTTCAATTGCTTCAGTGAAAGCGATGTTAATATGTAACTGTTTCAGCATGTCCATGAAGCGATGGTACTGCACTTCATCATTTTTCTTCTTCTTAAGTCTCTGAGGGAATGGTAGCAGTTGTATTTTCACGATTCCCTAGTCCATAGTCTTAGAAGTGGAAGCAACTTCTGGTTCCATCGTCTCCTATTCTTCTGGTTCCTCTTGAGTCAATGGGATCTGAGATTCCATCACAACTGGAATAGACCGACTTGACTCCTTCTTCTCTTCCACTACTGTTTTTCCACTTCACAAAGTCACAACTTGACATTGCTTCTTTTTCATATTCCTTAAGTTGCGTGGGAGCTCAATTGAACTTGGCAACGCCCCTTGTAGTCTACTTTTGAGCTCGCTTGCAATCTGTCCTATCTGAATTTTGAGATTGTGGATTGAAGTCGCCTGATTCTGGAGTGTTATTTCATTCTTCTCAATATACTACTTTAGTAAGCTCTCCAGAGATGAGGATTGTGGCGCCTACAAACTGCTAGCTTGATTTTGTGATTGACAGTTTATTCGCGGGAATAATCCTTGTGGCCCTTCTTTTTAGGCCATAAGTTGAAAATTTATTTTGTTGATTTTTTTCACGCAAAATTGGGGTGGTGGTTTCTCCACTGGTTTGTAAGTATTGGAGAAAGGATTATTTTTTACGAAGTAAACAGATTGTGGATTCCTCGGACACTCTTCCATCGAATGGGTTCCTCCGCAAGTGGCACAACTTGCGCTCGTTTGATTGATTGCGTTGACCTGCCCTTGATGTGTTCCCGGGCCGCTGATTGCGATGCCTTGTATTAGATTCAACATCACATTCATTTGATTTTGTAGGGATGCGATAGCCCCATTACTTGCATCATCTTCTTTAATTCTAAGTCGTTGATCGCTTTTCCTCCAGTCTTTGTGATTCTTCAAAGTGCGATCAAGGATATTTTTCGCCTCGTCATACGTTTTCTCCAGTAGACCTTCAGTTGCTGCTGCATTGGTAGCCGCCTGCGATGCAGGGTTTAAACCGTGATAAAAGATTTCCATTTGGAGATAATTGGGTAAGCCATTGTGCGGACAATCTCGCATCAGTCTCTAAAACCTCGCCCAGGCGTCACTAAGCGATTCGTCAATATCTTGTTCAAAATTTTTAATCAACTTCCTCCTTCTTGCATTCTCTGTCGGGGGGAAGTACTTCTTCATGAACTTCTCAACTACTTGTTCTCAAGATGTTATCTTCCTTGGTTTGAGAGAATAGGCCCATTTTCTTGCTTGGTTGAAAATGGGAATAATGTTAGTCGAACCTCCTCAGCTGAGATGTTTAGGAACACAAAAGTATTGCAAATTTTAATAAAACTCCAGAGATGGGCGTGCGGATCCTCGCCACGCCTTCCACCAAACTTTCCGGCAGTCTGAATCATCTGCAGCATAACCGACTTCATCTCGAACCTCGATCCGTCCAGGGCTAGCCTTATGATTCCTAGTGAGAAATTATAGAGGTTGGCGGCACATAGTCCCGGATGGGCCTATTGTAATCATTCGCTAGGAGAATGGGGTTCGCCATGATATTCTTTCCATTTGGTGCTCTATCTTCCGGTTGCTCCGCCATGTTGGGATTTCTCTCTTGCTGTTGTCGGAGGTTGTTTCTTCTTCTTCTTCAGAAAGTTCTTTCAATCCCTGGGTCGTAGTTGGGCTCAGGAACTTGTCCTTCGCTCATACAACGCCCGCTTCTTCCCTTACCAAAGGAGAGGCAGTGCATAGAGGTTGAAAGCTGCAAAGTAAATAAAAAAGTTACTGTTAGCGTAATATGTACTGCCGTAGTCCCCGACAACGGTGCCAAAAACTTGATGGCTTGTGAATGTGATGAAATAATGATGTGAAAATGCGGTGGTGAACTATGTGTTGCACATGCAAGTTTTCCTAGTAAAATCCATGTATAAACCTTACTAGGTTTCCTAGTAAGTCCAGGGTCGAACAAAAGGACTACTGAGAGATATGCGATGTTAAATTTTGTTCCTTTGCGGTGAAAAAAACAAATATTTGGTTGGTATGTTGTGTAAAGTATAAATCTTATGCGGTGGAATTGAGTAAAGAGTTAATGACAGCGAAAGTTACAATGAGTATGCGGGGAACAGGTTGAGAAGGGATTTAGCTAACACTTTCTAAGATTGCATTCAAGTTATGCGATCATGCTACACATATACAACAACATGTCATTTCTCAATGCAAATGCCATGGTTCCTAATTTTAGGACACATGCGATATATACGATAATGTCTATTGAACTTATGTTTAAGCCTCTATTCTTGTCTATGTTATGATGAATGATACACACATACACAAGGCGACCGCATACTATCATATCCTATTTCTAGGGTGCATGTGATGCATGATAGCAAATATAACTTATCTCTAAGTCTCTATCTCTTGCTTATGCGATTCTAATATGACTTTCTCAAGCCTAGATTTTAACCTGACTCTCTCAAGTCTAGGTTCTTTCTTTAGACTACTCTCTCAAGTATCTTTAAAGGGCGATGGATGCATACATAAGACAAGATGATCGGATCAAATGAAGATCTTAGGACATGCTAGCTAAGTGATTCTCAACCCATTCAGGAATTTAGTTACTCATGTGCAATGTGAAGAGATTGAACAGATGTAGAGATGCAAATTCCATTTTATAAATAAAATTAGAATACAAAACAACAATGGAAAGCAGGGATAGGACACCCGGTGGCAATGTCTTGCTCCCCGAGGCTTTTACACTGTGTTTTACTCTACTCTGCTCAAAAGTATGTTCTTGCTTTCGCAAGTATTGGCCCTTTCTCCATTCTCAACGCTACCCGACAGTCTCTGAGCTAACCAGGAATGATCTTTTGGTGTCTTCTTCTCTTCGCTCGCCTCTGTCTTCTAAGTATAAGAATTATAGACTACGGCTATCTATGATCTATCTTCTATGTATATGGAAAACTATGTATATTTCGAACTCCAAGCTCCCAACTCCTTTAATAGTGGTGGCCTTCTGTATTTATAGAGCTTCAAGGTGAAGAAGCTTTTCTCTTAAATGATTGCAATGATGGGAGGTCATTAAATCTCTGTCTGATGCGCCGATTAATTGTCACCGAAAGTTGAATGTACTTGCTACAGTGTATCGTTAGCAGCTTGTCAACTAAATTCGGATTCGACCGTCGTCAGCTTTTCATCCCATCATGATTTATTATGCTTTCACCTTGATGCGTCGTCTTTATGCGGCCACCTTCTTGAGTAGATCTTTGCAAGCGCATACGATCGCATAGCTTTGCGGCGCAATCTTCTAATGCGCTCGGGCACCGAATTCCTTGGATCCCAATTTGCCTTGTGCCAACGCATTTTTCTGCACAATGTAAATAAATTAGCTGCAATGGGTGCATGCGATCGCAATGTTCTCATCTTAATGCTTTTGGACACGATTTTACATGTTTTTATCATCGCATTCCAACATTGTTTTATATTTTTGCATTGTAATAACGTGCATTTCTGCCCGTTATCATAAAGGCATAGAGAAATTTTGACTTTTACCTTCTCCCTGAAGAAAAATATAGATAGAACGTCCAAGCTCTCTCCAAAATTCTCTCATAAAGAAAATGCATCCCTTTCCTTCCAAAATTAATCTCTGAAGCCCACTAATTCTCAATGATTCTCTACCCTTCGAGAATACTGAGTATTTCGAGTAGTAGTGTCCGAAATTTGGGTTTTGTGTTGTTGTGTTCATCAATTAGAAGGGAATTTGAAGAGTTCGATTTGTTCATGAATTGGTTGGTACGTGAGGAGATTCGATCTTCAAAGGTGAGTGATCTTCTAATCTCTTCTTCCTCTTCAAATTCTGTATAAAGCATCCTTAGTTAGACTTTTAATTCAATGTTTTCATCCTTGATATGATTTTAATGTTCTGTAAAATAAAATTGGAATATCGATCCTTTTCGCGTAGAGTATATCTACTCTTTCACTAAGGCCACCTCACATGGACACCCAAGAGAAACTCAGCCTTGTTGAAGGCTAACTGACAAGGTCACTAAAGCAGCAAAAGGTAGATATATTATAATTGTCAATCGAGACCAAGACATCCTTCAACTTCTCCTCTGGATAAACTAAGGACCTATCTGCCAATTGGAGAGTCACCGTCGTGGGCAGCAGCTGCCCTACATTCAACTGTTTAAATATCGAAAGGGACATTAGGTTGATATTGGCTCCGAGATTGCAAAGCGCTTGACCTATAAATGTTATAGGTATTCAGTATGTAAGAATTTAGTTTTGTGAAATTTTAGTTATTAGATATGTGTTGTAGATAAATTTAAGTATTTTAAATTAAGAAAAAAAATAATAATAACCCACAACCCAATCAAACCCTAATCCTAATTTTGAGGGTTGAGTTGGGTTAGAAACCATGTTTGGGATATTTGGGTTGTCAACTTGACCAACCCGAATTTTCGGGTTGGTCCAAAAAATACCATAATCCAACTGAATCCAATCCATGGGTTCGGGTTGGTCCAAAAAAGTACTACAATCGAATCGAATCCAATCCATATATATTCTTAAGTTCGAATTCTCACCGCACAAGCGTTCTACTTTAAAAAATTTAAAGTAGGGGGCATTGTCGCCAACAACACAATATCGTTTGAACTAAAATGAATCAAGATTAGCTTACAACTTAGACAACTCTTCAAAGAAACAGTAGAAAAGTTAACGAAAGGTAAACCTGAATATTTCTCGTCCACGGAGGAAAATGACACCATGCAAAAGCAAAGTAAAGAACCTTGTTATCATTCGACCGTCTCACAAACAAATTGAAAAATATTATTTTCTTAAAAGACAACCTCAGGAAAAAGAATTGTCATAAGAAATATTTTTCCTTGCCAAAAGAAAAAAAAACTATGAAACACAAAAAAATAAGAAAAAAAAAGAGATGGTAACCCATACTACTTAACAAAAAGTTTAAACATTCATTTAATCATGTGTTTGGTTCGTACCTGAAAATATAAAATTTAAAAACAATAGACTCAATATAAACATAGTTGTATATTCATATTTTCAAATATGTGTTTAGTAGTAGATTTAGAAATTAGATCCCAATTTAAACTATGGTTCAAAATATATTATATAATATATTATTTATAAATATAAAACTATCCAAATGAGTAGAGCTCAAGTAACATGAACTTCTAATATCAACCTTGAAGTCTTACGTTCAATCTCCCAATCCCACATATTGTTAAAATAAAACTATAAAACTATTTGTAGTTACTAGCAAAATATTAGATTGCAGATATATAATAATGAATAAGGAAAATGGAAAGGATTACATATAGTGGTTTCATGTGAAAAAACTCCTAGACAAATTAAAGCGTAAAAATTGCAAGCAATGATAAAATAATTTCACTAAATAAAATAGGAGTTACAAACTTTCTTTCTTATAGGATATAAATAAACTCACTGAAAATAGAAACTTTTTTTTTTATCTCACACTTTGGCTCACTTGATTTTGAATGTTTGGCAACCATGTGTTTATGTTCCCAAACAAACTTAGTCATCAAGCAAATCTAATAACCCTAAATTCATCTTGAACAATATGAAAGATCTAATAGTTACAAATTGGGCTGACAATGTGGAATATCCTAATGGCCACAAATTGATCTTAGACAAAGTATAAGATCCAATGACCACAATTGTCCGCCAAGGAAACTTCTTGAACAATCTTGAAGATAATAGGATTTAATAGATCATTGAACCGATTATCATTTTGTATAATGGTAGGTGAGACGAAAATAAAAATTACCATGATTTTAAGTTAATTGTTCTTGTTCCATTCGACTTTACATTAGAACATATCGTTTAGATCAATAGTCGACAATGGTGTTAATTATATTATTTTTAGATTGACTATGTGGTAGTGCAAATAAATCTACACTATATTTCGATATCTTTAATTAAGGAATCGAGTTTAGAAGGTTCAAATACATTTTTTGAGTTGTAAACTTCAATCTCTAAAATTTGATTTTAGATTAATTTTAAAAAATAGAAAAAAGTTAAGGTAATTGTTTTAAATGGTAAAACTGTTAAAAATATTTTTAAGTATAGTGAAATGTCACTGTCTATCAGTAATAGACTATGATAGACTTCTATCACTCAATGAAATATAGTGACATTTTACTATATTTATAAAATTGAGATACAAAATTGAGAAATGTAGTCCTCATTGTGTGTCAATTTGGAAACCATTTGATTTTTTATTTTTAAAAATTGTGTTTGTTTCATAAAATTTCTTTATCATGATTTTCATATTTTATATGTAAACATTCTTGAATTTTTAGTCAAATTTTAGAAAAAAGAATTAACTATTTGTTTTAATTTTTAAATTTTTATTTTTATTTTGAAAGTACTCCTAAATATTAGATAACAAAACATAAAAATCAATACAAGGAAGTTTACTCTTTTAATTTTCAAAAACAATGAAGCCTTATAATTGAATGGACATGAAGTTATAAGTTTAAATATGTTTTAGACACTTTTTATATTTCATAAATTTAATGTACACAGAAGTGAAAGTTTAAGAATTCTATTAGATACTTTATTAAAGTCCAAAACCTATCAGACACAAAATTAAAGTTTAGGGTTTCTATTATATAGTTTTGTAAGTTCATGAACCAGATCGATACAAATCAAAAGTTCATAGCTTAAACTTGCAATTTAGATTGATTGAAAGATTTATAGCATCCAATGACAACTCACAAACTAATGAATTATTTTGACCAAATTTAAAAGCGAATTAAATTGATTAAAAAAATATTAAATTTCAAGTTTAGTCTCATGAACTTTGAGGTTTGTGCCTACTTTTTCTCTTAACTTTCAAAAAATATTATCTTCTTGAACTTAAAACTTTGTCTCCAATAAGTTTCTAAATTCTCAGAAGTGCATAACTGATCATTAAGGTCACGTTTGGTAATCATCTTTCTTAATAAAATGGTTGAATTCTTAGCCAAATTCTAAAAATAAAAGCAATATCTTTCATGAATTTCACATAATTAGGCATTTTTTCTAAATCTTCTAAGAATGGAATATTGATATGCAACTTCTTAAAAATCTCTAGAAACATAAAAAAAAAAATTGCTTATATAACTTCTTTTTCTTGAAACATCTAAGGATAAGAAATTTTATTAGGTACAAAGGTAATAGGTAAAGAAGACTTACTCTGAAGATGATTCTGGTACACTTCCCTTTCCTTTGGTTTGCTCTTCCTTAAGCAAACTTCCTCAGGTTCTTGCATTTCAGTAGATTCATCATTAAGCTCTTCCACTTCTTTTTTCAAGTTGTTCTGTTGAGGTTGATGCCCTAAATTCTCATAGGGTCCTTTCGTTTGTAAACACTTATATGAACAAACATTTTGTGATTTGAAATATAAGATATTTTATTCACTTTAGTCTATGAAATATGAGATATTTTAGTTGCATTAACCACAAACCAATAAACTAAGATCCATGGTTGTCATTGTAACTTAAGCATATATGTGGAGACATACAAGTGAATCGTGCTTGAAGTGATAACCTAAATGGTCTGTAGTATATAGATAAAGGAGGGATACCTTATCTTGGTGAACACTAAGAGTGTGGCCGTTGTAGGTGTTACAAATGTTGTAAAGTGCTACAAATGATCTGATACAGATCATTCGTCTATTAGACGCGAGCATGGATACTCTATACAAAGGAGTTTGTATAAGACCGGACCACGAAATGTTTAGTCTTTTATATAACGTCGTTCATAATTGAGACTTTCATTTCACTAGGAGGACCATAGGTAACATGACCTTAACCCTTAGTGAGTTGTGAAACTCTTGCCTATTGAGGCGGTCCTTTGATTTGCATGAGTGCGAGTGGTCAAATCACCGACTTAAACCTAACAATTTGGGGAATCGTCTGATTGGGGAGCGGGAACTCAGCTAACAAAGACGGAATTAACTTCTTTCCCATAGCAGGGTAAGTACATAAATACATAGGGTATTGAACTTAGCACTACAAGTGAGTCAGGTTGGATCGTGTTTCCTCAAAAGTCAACCATAAATGATTCGGTTTTGTTTCGGTTTGAATTTTTACACTCCCCGCATACCAAGTGTTTGATAAAATTTCTATACTGAGCACGTCTGAGTTTTTGTGAGCTGGAAGAAGATTTTTCAGTTAATGATATAGTAATAGCACTAACACTACACATCATTCGAGAGACATTATAGTTATTGATGTACTATGGAAGACATGGAAGGAGTGGGCAAAAATCATTGCAATTAATGAAAAGGATAAACTTTTGTAATCTTTTTCCATTTAGTTTAATGTTGTTATGCTTATCTCTTTTGTAAATGATGTTGATTTCTAAAAATTTCTTAGTGAAGGGTTTCTTTGTGTGTAGAACTTTAATGTTTGATTCTCTTTAAAATTCAATTTGTGAGTTACAATTTAATAAAAAAAATATGTCAATTCATAACTGTCTCTAGGATGTGAATTGCAGAAAGGAAAAGTGTGTCTCCCCTACTTGGTTGATAGTAAAAAATTGGGTAATCAATCTCTTCTCAATCATTTACTTTCTAGGATTTATTTTTACCATCTTTATTACCAAATGAACTTGTGGAAAGAGTTGTTCTTCTTGGTGCACCCATATCAATTCAATATCAGAATTGGGAAGATGTTAGAAAGGTGTGACCATTTTCTACACTAACAAGCACTTCCCCAACTTTATTTTTCTATTCTCATGTGCATATACTTTACTAATTAACTACAAATTAATTGATTCGCTTTGTATCATAGCAAATATCATATCTTTGTATATGGATTTATATAGGTTCAACATCGTTGGTAGAGATATCCTTGAAATTAAAAAATTCGTACGTTAAAAATTTAAAATATCTTAAAAGGTAGTTAGAAGTGGATTCTTCTGTTTTCGTGAGTTTTTGTTATTGAAATAATATTTCAAGTTTCGCTCTTCTTTATTGTGGTCTTATTTTTTTATTTTAACAAGCTTAAGATTTTCATTTGCTCGTGTTTAGCTTTTTGTTGTAGCCTATATATGCAAAACAATTAATGGTCTCATGAGACTTGGTATTATAACATTCTATTTTTTTTGGAGATTGGGACATAATTATTTTCTTTCTTACATGTTTTTATCTTAACTGTTTTATGAATCATCTGATAGAGTTTGATTTTTGTTCTTCATGACTTAAATAATTGATAATGTGCATCTCCATATGGGTTTGAAGAGGGGCACAGACTAATGTGCAATGTATACACGCAAGCAAACGCAGTCCAGTTATAATATATTAAAATGGGTTAAGCAGCCGAGTATCGTTCTCAGAAATCAAACAAACAATTCCATTTAACTATTTAAAATCGTATCGATTTTAGCTAGGAAATTGGAAATTCAAATTGAGTGATTTTTATTTAATTTTCAGCAAAGCAAGACAAACAAATGAAATTTCTTATTCAATGAGTGTTTTAGGGTGTCAGTTTTCATTATATACTTCATTGAACAATATTTAGCTCAATCATAGAATTAAGCATACTGTTTATCTAAGTTTAGAAATTAAGTTCTAAATCATTGTCTTTCGAAAACAATTATTTTTCGTGCAAATGTAGTTGATAACTAACAGCGAGATATCAAATTAAAACCACGACATTAAACATTGTTGTGATCAACTTTTACTATTCCTCTAACTACGTATGTGATACGTTAATAGCAATTTAATGTTACAAGTCCGATTAAACATACAATCTACCAAATTGAACATTCAATCTAATATTTGTTGATGACCAATCAAAGTCAATTAAAATTGAGGGCATTGGAGTATAGAAAATCCATGAAATCTCCTCTGGTAACATTAAAATCCATGAAATCTCTAAATATTAACTCAAATCCATATGAAAATTAAGTAACACCCTAAAACAAAGAGTCTATTACTCATGGTTCTCAAGAACATATTCTCATACAAAATTGAGGGCATTGGAGTATAGAAAAAGAAAGAATAAGAGAAAACCTTGTCCAAAATGCTTCTCCTCTGGTGGAAATCACCAATCTTTTCTCCGTTAGCACATCGCGAAGTCTAACAGTCTCACAATTGGTATCCAATCTTCTACTCTCTGGTAAAAACTCCCTCTTTTTGGTCTCAAATTTAGGTTTGAATGTCTTTCAATTAGGTTAAAATACTCCCTTTCTGTGTTCACAATCATCTCATTAATCATAGAGTTGAAATTATGCACAAAAATCCTTGCCAACATTATCAATTTGATAGATTGTTGCAACGCTGGTCTGATTTTGTCAAAGTGTTGCAACGCTCAGGCTTAACGTTGCAATGTTACATCCTAAAGTGAAACTACTGCCTTTTTACATCAAATCTCGCTTCCTGTCGTAGCATTACAATGCTCCCCTATTCTTTGGAACATTGCATTTTTCCTCTCTTTTCTTCACTCCTTTTGGTCCCTTGCTCGGTTTTGACTCTTTTAAGCCTTATTTGGTCATTTTTTACTTATTTTGAGTATAATTCACTTTTCGATCATAAATTCTAGAAATCACTAGCTAACACCACATATTTTGTGTGTGTTTCACCACCTCAAACTTAAGATTTTGTTAGTCTCAAGCAAAAAAGAAACAAGAAAATAGAATAGTTCTAAATAAGGGTGCTAGTGATTCATGCCTCAGAGAATAGTCAATTGAAAACTCGAACAGAAACATTCAAGCAAGTCTATCGCTATGGTCGTCCATGACCAAATCTAATCATCTTTTGTGTGTGCACAAGTCATATTCAATTTAAAACTTAGAAACTAAAGTTAGGTTCAAGAAGGTTTCTCCAATTTTCCCCCTACTCTAGCTCATTCACCAATCATTAAGTATCCAAACATTTCAAGAAAGTAATATGTTCATTAAGGTGCCTTAATATTAACAACAAAGGGCCCTAAACTTGCATCATTTTATCTATGGGTATTAGCTTTCACACACTCACTACAGGGAACTGTACCTAATCAATTCCTAGGTGTCCTAACTGATCATAGGAAGGTAGGTCTTTTTACCCGCATCCATGCATACACATTACAAGTTTACAAGACATAAAATAAAATCTTTCTTTTAAGTACATGAGTGATCACTCTCTTTTTCTAAAGGCTAATAGAATACTCTTTTCTTTCCTTTTAGTCTAACATTACAATCCATCGTACACGTCAACTCTTTAACCAGTTGGGCCTTTCGAGATGACAACCAAATACACTAAACATGATTCTAGTTTTAGTTAATATTTCTAAATTGAAGTGACTACGTACTCATGATATGGGAAACTCAAAAAGATACATAGAAAGATCATACTCCAAGATACTACTCTCCTATTTTCACTATGATTTATTCAACATGCATATTAAAGTCTCATCATGGACAATCAACATCAACAACACACAACAAAAAACTAGTCCTGCATTTACCTGGAAATAAGCATAAACGTGAACTAAATAGCAAAAATCTTTGTCCAGGATAAAAAGTATGGTGAATGATCTTCTTGTCATGCCATCTAGAAGTTCTTTCTTTGTACGACTTGGCATTTTCATAAGCTTGATCACGAAACTCTTCCAACTCATCAAGTCTCAAAAACTTCTTCTCTCCCACTTTATGTAGATCAAAGTTTAACTTCTTGATAGCCCAATAAGGTTTGCTCTCTAAATCCACTGGTAAGTGATAAACCTTCCCAAACTCCAATCTATACGGTGAAGTACCAATTGAAGTCTTAAAAGTTGTACGATTGGTCCATAATGCATCATCTAACTTGAGAGCCCAATCCTTCTTGTTAATTCGATTTGTCTTTTCATGAATCTATTTGATTTCCCTGTTTGATACCTCAGCAAGACCATTAGTTTGAGGATGTATGCCATGGAAATATTATGTTTCATACCATATTTAGCCATCACGGAATCAAACAACTTGTTACAAAAATGAGACCCCTCATCACTTATGATAGCCTTAGGTATGCCAAACCTTGTGAAAATATTTCTATGCAAGAATTTCAAAATAGTACGGGCATCATTATTCAAAGTAGCTACAACCTTTACCCAGTTAGACACATAATCAACTGCAACTAAAATATATGCATGACCTCTAGAAGACATAAGAAAGGGCCCCATAAAGTCAATACCACAGACATAAAAAAGCTCCACCACCAAATAGAAGTCATAGGAAACTCATGTTGGCTAGAGATATTGCTAGTACGTCGACACCTATCACAAGTTTTAACAAAAATATAACAGTCTTTAAACAATGAAGGCCAATAAAAACCTGATTGAAGTACCTTAGCTGTAATTCTAGTTGGTCTAAAATGACCTCCATAAGGTGAAGAATGACAAGAGTTCAAGATACTTACAACTTCCTTCTGGTAGATACACTTCTTATGAGACCATCTGCACACACCTTAAAGAAAAGGATCCTCCCAATAATAAGATTTGACTTTGTGTAAAAATCTCTTCCTTTTTTTAGTGGTCTGATTAGGAGACAACACCTTACCTATAAGATAATTAACAATATCAGAAAACCAAGGCAACTTGTCCTTTACCTGATACAAACATTCATTAAGGAAGGTCTCAACAATAAATGAGCTAGGTTTTTCATTCTCAAGCTCAAGCCTACAAAGGTGGTTTGCCACCACATTTTCACATCCTTTCCTGTCCTTGATGGCAATGTCAAATTCCTGCAAAAGAAAAACCCATCTCATCAATCTAGGTTTGGACTCTTTCTTAGCAAACGAATATTTCAAAGCTACATGATCAGGATGAATAGTTACTTTAGAACCAAGTAAATAGGGCCTAAACTAATCAAAAGCAAACACAACAGCTAGCAACTCTTTTTCAGTAGTAGTGTAATTCTATTGAGTACTATCAAGAGTTTTATTAGCATAACATATTACCCTAAAAATGTTATCCTTAGGTTTGCCTAAGACAACACCTAATGCGTAATTACTGGCATCACACATAATTTCAAAAGGTTCGGAACACATAAGTGCAACAATGACAGGGGCAAAAATCATTTTTTTCTTAAAGTAAGAGCTTTCAAACATGCATCATCAAAAACAAATTTAGTGTCCCTTTGTAGCAAGTTACTCAAGGGTTTAGCAATTTTTGAAAAATCTTTGATAAATCTCTTGTAAAACCTTGCATGTCTTAGCAAGCTCCTAACTCCTTGCACACCTGTAAGAGGTGGCTATTATTCAATTGCAGAAATTTTTGCTCTGTCCACCTCTAACTCATTCTAAGATACTTTATGCCCCAAAACAATGTCTTTCTTCACCAGAGAAAGATTAGCAAGGCAAGAATCAAAGAAGATCCAAAAACAGAAAAGTCATCCATAAACACTTCCATAATCTCCTCTATCAACCCCTAAAATATTGCCATATATACCTCTGAAAAGTGGCAGGTGCATTACACATACCCAAGGGCATCCTCCTATAAGCAAATGTCTCATATGAACAACTGAAGGTAGTCTTCTCCTAATCTTCAAGAGCAATAGCAATCTGATTATACCCCGAATATCCATCTAGGAAGCAATAGTAAGAATAACTTGTAAACCTATAAAGCATTTGATCAATAAAAGGAAGTTGAAAATGGTCTTTTCTAGTAGCTTTATTTAACTTCTTATAATCGATGCAAACATAACATTCTGTCACTAATCTAGTGGATTTGAATTCATCTTTATCATTCTTAACCACGTTCGTACCACTTTTCTTAGGGACAACCTAAACAGGACTCACCCAAGAACTGTCAGAAATAACATAAATAATCCCTACATTCAAAAGTATCAACACTTCTTTTCTAACCACATCCTTGGCAGGGTTTAATCTCCTTTGATATTCTACTGAAGGAGTAAAGGAATCTTCCATCAATATTTTGTGCATATTGATTGATTGACTAATCCCTTTAAGATCCTTAATAGACCAAACAATAGTAGATTTATTGTCCCTTAGCACCTCTCAATAATTTCTCTTCTTCACATTCATTTAGATAAGTAGAAATAATAACAGAAAAAGAAGAAGAATCACTCAAGAATGCATATTTAAGGTGAGTACTCAATTGTTTCAACTCTATAACTCGTTTCTCTATCTCACTCACATCATACAAAGACTCAAGAAACATAGGTTTATACAATTTGCAATAAACTTGTAGACTATCTAACCATTTCACATATAGAGCAATATCATCCAAGCATGTATCAACATCATCTATCATGCTTTTCAACAATCCTACCAATTCCTACAATGCTCTGTTCTAAATAATCTCTAGTAAATAAGAAACTACCATGCTTCTCAATAGTTCTATCGATCACATCTATAATATTGCAAGAACTAACCTCATCATGATGTTTCAATGACCTGTATTCAACCTTTTCATCATTCACCCTCAAAGTTAATTAATCTTTTTGGACATCAATCAAAACTCTTCCAGTGGTGAATAATGGACGACAAAAAATGATAGGAATTTCAGAGTCCTTCTCCATGTCCAATACTACGAAATTTGTAGGAAAAATAAACTTGTCAACCTTGACTAAAACATCTTCAACAATACCTCGAGGATATGTCAAAGATCTGTCAACTAGCTGCAAAGAGATCGTAATGGGTTGCACTTCTCCAACATCAAGCTTCCTAAAAATAAATAAGGGCATCAAATGGAAGCATCTAAATTACACAAAGCTCTAGCAACAGTCAATGAACCAATAGTACAAGGGATAATATAACTCCCTGGATCTTTGAGCTTTTGTGGTAACCTTTTTTACAGCACAACACTGCACTCTTCTGTCAAACTAATAATTTCATATTTCTTAAACTTATTCTTCTTTGACAGAATATCTTTCATGAATTTCACATAATTAGGCATTTTTTCTAAATCTTCTAAGAATGGAATATTGATATGCAACTTCTTAAAAATCTCTAGAAACATAAAAAAAAAATTGCTTATATAACTTCTTTTTCTGAAACATCTAAGGATAAGAAATGTTATTAGGTACAAAAGGTATAGGTAAAGAAGACTTACCTGAAGATGATTCTGGTACACTTCCCTTTTCCTTTGGTTGCTCTTCCTTAGCAACTTCCTCAGGTTCTTGCATTTCAGTAGATTCATCATTAAGCTCTTCCACTTCTTTTTCAAGTTGTTCTGTTGAGGTTGATGCCCTAAATCTCATAGGGTCCTTTCGTTTGTAAACACTTATATGAACAAACATTTTGTGATTTGAAATATAAGATATTTTATTCACTTTAGTCTATGAAATATGAGATATTTTAGTTGCATTAACCACAAACCAATAAACTAAGATCCATGGTTGTCATTGTAACTTAAGCATATATGTGGAGACATACAAGTGAATCGTGCTTGAAGTGATAACCTAAATGGTCTGTAGTATATAGATAAAGGAGGGATACCTTATCTTGGTGACACTAAGAGTGTGGCCCGCTTTGTAGGTGTTACAAATGTTGTAAAGTGCTACAAATGATCTGATACAGATCATTCGTCTATTAGACGCGAGCATGGATACTCTATACAAAGGAGTTTGTATAAGACCGGACCACGAAATGTTTAGTCTTTTATATAACGTCGTTCATAATTGAGACTTTCATTTCACTAGGAGGACCATAGGTAACATGACCTTAACCCTTAGTGAGTTGTGAACTCTTGCCTATGAGGGCGGTCCTTTGATTTGCATGAGTGCGAGTGGTCAAATCACCGACTTAAACCTACCATTTTGGGGAATCGTCTGATTGGGGAGCGGGGAACTCAGCTACAAAAGACGGAATTAACTTCTTCCCCATAGCAGGGGTAAGTACATAAATTACATAGGGTATTGAACTTAGCACTACAAGTGAGTCAGGTTGGATCGTGTTTCCTCAAAAGTCAACCATAAATGATCGGTTTTGTTCGGTTTGAATTTTTACACTCCCGCATACCAAGTGTTTGATAAAATTTCTATACTGAGCACGTCTGAGTTTTTGTGAGCTGGAAGAAGATTTTCAGTTAAATGAATAGTAATAGCACTAACACTACACATCATTCGAGAGACATTATAGTTATTGATGTACTATGGAAGACATGGAAGGAGTGGGCAAAAATCATTGCAATTAATGAAAAGGATAAACTTTTGTAATCTTTTTCCATTTAGTTTAATGTTGTTATGCTTATCTCTTTTGTAAATGATGTTGATTTCTAAAATATTTCTTAGTGAAGGGTTTCTTTGTGTGTAGAACTTTAATGTTTGATTCTCTTTAAAATTCAATTTGTGAGTTACAATTTAATAAAAAAAAATGTCAATTCATAACTGTCTCTAGGGGATGTGAATTGCAGAAAGGAAAAGTGTGTCTCCCCTACTTGGTTGATAGTAAAAAATTGGGTAATCAATCTTTCTCAATCATTTACTTTCTAGGATTTATTTTTACCATCTTTATTACCAAATGAACTTGTGGAAAGAGTTGTTCTTCTTGGTGCACCCATATCAATTCAATATCAGAATTGGGAAGATGTTAGAAAGGTGTGACCATTTTCTACACTAACAAGCACTTCCCCCAACTTTATTTTTCTATTCTCATGTGCATATACTTTACTAATAACTACAAATTTAATTGATTCGCTTTGTATCATAGCAAATATCATATCTTTGTATAGGATTTATATAGGTTCAACATCGTTGGTAGAGATATCCTTGAAATTAAAAAATTCGTACGTTAAAAATTTGAATTTGAAATATCTTAAAAGGTAGTTAAGAAGTGGATTCTTCTGTTTTCGTGAGTTTTTGTTATTGAAATAATATTTCAAGTTTCGCTCTTCTTTATTGTGGTCTTATTTTTTTTATTTTTTTTTTATTTTAAACAGCCTAAGATTTTTATTGAAATAGAAGAAAAGAAGACGACACAAGGAGTTTACGTGGAAAACCCTAATTAGGAAAGAAAAACCATGGTAGAAAAGGACTTATTATTTAATGTCATATTTACAATAGACCCAACCTCAAATATAAATAGAATGAGGTGAACCCTAATTTAGCAAATATAGAAAAAAATAAAAAAAAAATTGCCCTTAGGGCTAATTCAACGTATTTCAACACTCCCCCTCAATGTTGGGGCATAGATATGCAAGACCCAACTTGCTATACAAGCTTCAAACGTCTGTCTTGATAACCTTTTCGTAAAAACATCGGCAATCTGTTGGACTGAAGGTACATAGGAATACAAATAGCTCCGCGGTCTAACTTTTCTTTAATAAAGTGCTGTCAATTTCCACATGTTTGGTTCTATCATGTTTGCACGGGATTATTCACAATACTGATGGCAACCTTATTATCACAATACAGCTGCATGGGCCCGACTACTCTCGTGAAGATCAGATAAAACTTTCTGCAACCAAATTTTTTCACACACTCCCAAATTCATAGCTCTATACTTTGCCTCAGCACTACTTCTGGCCACTAACACCCTTTTTTTACTCCGCCAAGTTACCAAATTTTCCCATACAAAGGTACAATATCTGAGGTTGACCTTCTTCAATCACAGATCCGGCCCAATTCTGAGTCAGTATATGCCTCGATGCCTCGTGTGTCATGTTTCTTGAACACCAAGCCCTTCCCAGGGGTGGACTTTAGATATCTCAAAATTCGAGTCACAGCTCTCATGTGCTTCTCATATGGACTCTGCATGAAACTGACTTACTACAACACTCATAGCATAGGAGATGTCGGCCTAGTATGAGACAAGTAAATCAGTTTTCCTACTAGGCGTTGATACCTCTCCTTATTCACAGGAACTCCTTCTCAAATACTTTTCAATTTGCTATTGCCTCAGTAGGTGTGTCAATAGGTTTGCATCGGTCATTTCTGTTTTCCTTTAACAAGTCCAGAGTGTACTTCCGCTGAGATAATATTATGCTTTTGATCTTGCCATTATCCATCCTAGAAAATACTCTTAAACTACCAAGATCCTTGATTTCAATAATTTCACTTTCCATCCTTTGTTTTAAGCTTAGCAATTTCTGCCTGTGTCATCCCTGATAAGATGATGTCATCAACATACACACCAACACGGAATCTTCCCTAAGGGTGATTTTTTGGTAACAAGGTATGATCAGAATGTCCCCTGAACAAACCCTTGGGACTTAACAATCACGATGAACCTGTAAACCATGCCTTAAGAGACTACTTCAATCCCATATATAAGACTTCCTGAGTTTTCAAAAGATTCCCAAACTTAGCTTCGTAACCTGGAGGTGGACTCATATAAACTTCCTCTTCCAACTCACCATTTAGGAATGCGTTCTTACAATCTAGTTGATGTAGAGGCCAATCTTCATTCAC
>NC_052351.1:58385642-58601840 GCF_009727055.1 Benincasa hispida
AGAGAGGAATTCAATGGAATTCACCCATTCGAAAACTGAGGTTGAACTGGATATAACTGAGGAAGAAGCTGTCCACACATGGTACTGTGAAGAAGCTACTGCCGGAAAGTCCACCAGCGGCAAAGTTTGACAACCCGTGACCGGCTGCTCCTAGACGGCTGTGATGGTGGGTAAACGGACAGAAGGCTCGGCGATCGACTACGAGGTTGAAGAAATCGCGCCGATCTGACCGACCTGGCAGCTGAAGCAAACCCATGACCGTCTGGTGTAGATCAAGTTCTGTGCGATGTCGAGGTCCGATTGACTGTAGATCGATCGCATGCGTCGGCTGGGGAACGTGCAAGGCTGAGGTTCGTGTGAAGTCGAGGGTCCGATCGGTTGTGACCCGTTCTCATGCGCCGGCTGAAGCGAAGTCGAGGGTCCGATCGATTTGTGACCCATTCACGTGCGCCGGCTGGAAAGCGTGACCTTCCTCGATGGTGTTCGGTTGGAACGGCTGAGACTGGAAGCTAATCGGTGCGCCAGCTGGAGCAAGCCCACCACCTGCTATTCGGCTCGCCAGTTGGATCTGTTCGGCTGAGCCACCTGGGATGATGGGTCAGAGATAGTGGTCAACCGCTGCTTGAATCACAGCCTCATTAGTCAGCGTACCTTCACCTATCAAGTTTGATGACTGAGTTTCTTCTATCGGGGCTAGGATTTCATCACCTTCCTCTGATACCATATTGAAATAGAAGAAAAGAAGACGACACAAGGAGTTTACGTGGAAAACCCTAATTCAGGGAAGAAAAACCATGGTAGAAAAAGACTTATTATTTAATGTCATATTACAATAGACCCAACCTCAGATATAAATAGAATGAGATGTAACCCTAATTTAGGAAATATAGCAAAAATTACAAAAATGGCCTTAGGGCTAATTCAACGTATTTCAACAATTTTCATTTGCTCGTGTTTAGCTTTTTGTTGTAGCCTATATATGAAAAACAATTAATGGTCTCATGAGACTTGGTATTATAACGAACATAATTATTTTCTTTCTTACATGTTTTGATCTTAACTGTTTTATGAATCATCTGATAGACAAGATACTTTCGTAGTTTGATTTTTGTTCTTCATGACTTAAAAAATTGATATTGTGCATCTCCATATGGGTTTAAAAAGAGGTAGAGACTGATGTGCAATGTATACGCACAAGCAAACGCGGTCAAGTTATAATATATTAAAACGACTTAAGTGGTCGAGTATAGTTCTTAGAGATCAAACATACAATTTAATTTAACTATTTAGAACCGTATCGATTTTAGCTAGGAAATTGGAAATTCGAGTGAATTTTATTTAATTTTCAGCAAAGCAAACAAACAAATAAAATTTTAGATTTAAAGAGTGTTCTAGGGTGTTGATTTTCATTACATACTTCATTGAGCAATATTTAGGTTAATCATGGAATTAAACATATTGTTTATCTAAGTCTAGAAATTAAGTTCCCAATCATCGCCTTTTGAAAACAATCCTTTTCATGCAATTCTATTAACAACGAACATCAAAATATCAAATTAAAACCATGGCATTAAGCATCGTTGTGATCAACTTTTACTACTCTTGTAACTACGTATGTGATAGGTTAATAGCAATTTAATGTTACAAGTTCTATTAAACATACAATCTACCGAATTGAACATTCAATCTAACATTTATTGATGACCAATCAAACTCAATTAAAATAGTAACATTAAAAGATAACTAGTTATGAAAGTCCATGAAAACCCTAAATATTAACTCAAATCCATATATAATCCAACAACACCCTAAAACAAAGAGTCTAGTCACTCATGGTTCCCAAGAACATATTCTCATACAAAATTGAGGATATTGGAGTACAGAAAACGAAAGAATAAGAGAAAATCCTGTCCAGAATGCTTCTCCTTTTGTGGAAATTGCCAATTTTCTCTCCATTAGCATGTTAGAAAGTCTAACGGTCTCATAATCGGTATCCAATCTTTTACTCTCTAGTAAGAACTCCATCTTTTTGGTCTCAAAATTAGGTTTGAATGTCTTCCAATTAGGTCAGAATACTCCGTCTCTGTGTTCACAGTCATCTCATTAATCATAGAGTCAAAATTATGCACAAAAATCCTTGCCAACATTATCATATTTTCAAATAAGGAAAGTCGGTGTCGCAATGCTTCGATAGTACTGTTGCAATGCTGGTTTGATTTTGTCAAAGCGTTGCAACGCTTAGGCTTAGTGTTGCAATGTTGTATCCCAAAGTGCAACTACTGCCTTTTTTCATCAAATTTTGTTTCCTGTCGTTGCGTTGCAACACTCCTTTTGGAACATTGCATTTTTGCTCTCTTTTCTTCACTCCTTTTGGTCCCTTGCTCGGTTTTGACTCTTTTAAGCCTAATTTGGTCATTTTTTACTTATTTTGAGTATAATTCACTTCTCGATCATAAATCCTAGAAATCACTAACTAACACATCAAATCTGATAAAAATATATTAAAAACAATCCTAAATCTAAGGCAAATAATGCACATTTTGTGTGCGTTTCACCACCCCAAACATAAGATTTCTCTAGACTCGAGCAAAAAAGAAACAAGAAAATAGAAGAGTTCTAAATAAGTGTGTTAGTGATTCATACCTCAGAGAATAGTCAATTGAAAACTCAAACAGAAACATTCAAGCAGGTCTATCGTTATGGCCGTCCATGGCCAAATCTAATCATCTCCTGTGTGTGCACAAGTCTCATTCAATTTAAAACTCAGAAACTAAAGTTAGGTTCAAGAAGGTTTCTCCAGTTTTCCCTCTACTCTAGCTCATGCACCAATCATTAAGTATCCAGACATTTCAAGAAAGTAATATGTCCATTAAAGTGCCTTAATATTAACAACAAATGGCCCTAAACTTTCATCATTTTACTTATGGGTATTAGCTTTCACATACTCACTGCACGCTACTGTACCTAATCAATTCCTAGGTGTCCTAATTGATCTTAGGAAGGTAGCTCTTTTTACCCGGGATCCACGCATACACATTACAAGTTTACAAGACAAAGTAAAATATTTCTTTTAAGCACATGAGTGATCACTCTTTTTTTCTAAAGGCCAAAAGAATAGTATTTTCTTTCCTCTTAGTCTAACATTACAATCCATCATGCACATCAACTCTTTAACCAGTTGGGCCTTTCGAGGTGACAACCAAATACACTGAACATGATTCTAGTTTTAGTTAACATTTTTAAATTGAAGTGACTACGTGTTCATAATATGGGGAACTAAAAAAGATACATAGAAAGATCATACTTCATGATATTACTCTCTTGTTTCCACTATAAGTCATTCAACATGCATATTCAAGTCTCATCATAGACAATCAACATCAATAACACACAACAAAAAACTAATAAAAAACCTTAAAACTTAATTAAAATTTTAAAAATTTTCTTCAAAATTTCAAAATAACATGCATAGCAGGATAAACCCAAATAAACATGCATAATTGGATAACACAAAGAAATACAAAAGTATGAAGAACAGCTCCCACCTCAAACTTAGAATTTTGCATTCCCTCAATGCAAGAAAAGAATAAAGCACAGAGAAACAATCCTGGAAACGTGCGGGAGTCCACCAAATAGGAAGAGTACTTTGTGTTACAATAAGACCTAGAAAATAAAATATATGAACAAATGAGTGACTCTCTGTTTTTTTTTTAAAAAAAAAAAAATACAAAACAACAAAAGAAAAAAACAAAAAGATAAATAAAAGTAGTAAAATACTGGGTTGCCTCCCAACAAACGTTTAGTTTAATGTCTCTTAGCTAGACCGAACAAATGAAATCATTCTTTGAAAACCCGGTTGTTTATCTTTCTTTCTTCTTCACCACAATAATGTTTCAGTCATTGACCATTGACTTTGAATCTCGATACATCTTCTCCTTGTACTTTCACAGCTCCATGAAGGGAAGCTTTTACCACCACAAATGGTCTTGACCATGTAGTCTAGAGTTTACCTGGAAGCAAGCATAAATGTGATTGAAAAGAAAAAATATTTGTCCAAGATAAAAAGTACGGTGAATGATCTTCTTGTCATGAGATCTAGAAGTTCTTTCTTTGTACAACTTGGCATTTTCATAAGCTTGATCACGAAACTCTTTCAACTCAGCAAGTTCCAATAAACCTCTTCTCTCCCACCTTATGTGAATCAACGTTTAACTTCTTGATAGCCCCATAAGCTTTGCTTTCTAACTCCATGGGTAAGTGATAAAACTTCCCAAACTCCAATCTATACGATGAAGTACCAATTGAAATCTTGAAAGTTGTACAGTTGGCCCATAATGCATCATCTAACTTGAGAGCCCAATCCTTGTTAATTAGAATTGTCATTTCAAGAATTTGTTTGATTCCCTGTTTGATACCTCAGCAAGACCATTAGTTTGAGGATGTATGCCATGGCAATCTTATGTTTCACACCATATTTAGACATCATGGAGTCAAACAACTTGTTACAAAAATTATATCCCTCATCACTTATGATAGCCCTAGGTATACCAAACCTTGTGAAAATATTTTTATGCAAGAATTTCAAAACAGTACGAGTATCATTATTCACAGTAGCTACAACCTCTATCCATTTAGACACATAATCAACTACAATTAAAATATATGCATGACCTCCAGAAGACATAGCAAAGGGCCCCATAAAGTAAATACCTCAAACATAAAAAAGCTTTGCCACCAAATAGAAGTCATAGGAAACTCATGTTGTCTAGAGATATTGCTAGTACATTGGCACCTATCACAGGTTTTAACAAAAGTATAACGGTCTTTAAAAAGTGAAGGCCAATAAAAACCTGATTCAAGTATCTTAGCTGCAATTCTAGTTGGTCTAAAATGACCTCTATAAGGTGAAGAATGACAAGAGTTCAAGATACTTACAACTTCCTCCTGGTGGACACAGTTTCTTATGAGACCATCTGCACACACATTGTAAAGAAAAGAATACTCCCAATGATAATATTTGACTTTCTGTAAAAACCTCTTCCTTTTTTTAGTGGTTTGATCGGGAGATAACAACTTACCTATAAGATAATTAACAATGTCAGCAAACCAAGGCAACCTACCCTGCCCTCTATCTGATACAAGCATTCATTAATAGGTCACTTATGAGCTAGATTTTTCATTCTCAAGCTCAAGCCTAGACAAGTGGTCTGCCATCACATTTTCACATCCTTTCCTATCCTTGATGGCAAAGTCAAATTCCAGCAAAAGCAAAAATCTCCGTCTGTCGGAGGTTCAAGAATCTATGAAAGGACATCTAAGGCTAAGTAAGGAAGAATGAAAGGAAGTCCATTACTGAGAAAAGTGGTGATCTCGTCTTGCTTGCTGGGAGAGAGGAAGCTTCTAAACCACCTTTTCCAGCCAGATAGTGAGCGATCACTCAACAACGAACACTAAGAGAAAGTGGCCGGGAATGAGTACCTATCCCTTACGGGAATCGAACCCGTGTCTTCGACATGAAAAGACAATCCTAACCATTGGACGAAAGGGACCAAAAAGCCATTCTTCATATACAGCTCCGTGGGCTTTGAGAATAGAAGATCGTTTTGTTTCTATACACAATTCGACGATTTTGTTTGTGTTTATGTTGGCGATTTCTGGTGTGAATTCGGCGGGTCTCACCAGGTTTGAGCAACTTGCAAATTCCTCAAAATTTCTATCCTCAATAGTTGAATCAACTCCCACTTCAACTAAATAGTCAGGCCTAGTTTGAGATTGAATCATTTCCTATGATTCAAAAGAAAAGAAGGAAGTAGACCAGCATAGTGAGCAAAATCAGAGAAGCAGAAAGTCAAGCTCATTGTTCGTTCCACTATCAAATGGGTAACTTCACTTCCTGTCCCATCTCATCAATCTAGGTTAGGACTCTTTCTTAGCAAATGTATATTTCAAAGCTGCATGATTAGTATGAGCAGTTACCTTAGAACCAAGTAAGTAGGCCCTAAGCTTATCAAAAGCAAACACAACAACTAACAACTCTTTTTCAGTAGTAGTGTAATTTTGTTGAGTACTATCAAAAGTTTTACTAGCATAGTATATTACCCTGAAAATGTTATCCTTATGTTTTCCTAAGACAACACATAATGCATAATTACTAGCATCATACATAATTTCAAAAGGTTTAGACCACATAGGTATAACAATGACAGGAGCAAAAATCAATTTCTTTTTTTTAAAAAGTAAGAGCTTTCAAACATGCATCATCAAAAACAAATTTAGCTTCCATTTATAGCAAATTACTCAAGAGTTTAGAAATTTTTGAAAAATCTTTGATAAATCTCCTGTAAAACCCTGCATGTCCTAGAAAGCTCCTAACTCCTTGCACATCTGTAGGAGGTGGCTATTGTTCAATTGGGAAATTTTTTCTCCATCCACCTCTAACCCATTCTGAGATACTTTATGCCTCAAAACATTGCCTTTCTTCACCATGAAGTGGCAGTTTTCCCAATTAGCACATGATTGGCTTCTTGACATCTCTACAAAACAAGAGTAAGATTAGCAAGGCAAAAATCAAACGAATATCCAAAATAAGAAAATTCATCCATAAACACTTCCATAATCTTCTCTATCAACCCCTAGAAAATTGCCATCTATACTTCTGAAAAGTTGCAGGTGCATTACACAGACTAAAGGGCATTCTTCTATAAGCAAATATCTCATATGAACAAGTGAAGGTAGTCTTCTCTTGATTCTCAAGAGAAATAGCAATCTGATTATACTTTGAATATCCATCTAGGAAGCAATAGTAAGAATAACCTGCAAGCCTATCAAGCATTTCATTATAAAAGAAAGTTGAAAATGATCTTTTCTAGTAGCTTTATTTAACTTCCTATAATCGATGCAAACATACCATCCTATCACTAATCTAGTGGATATGAATTCATCTTTATCGTTCTTAGCCACAGTCGTACCACCTTTCTTAGGGACAACCTAAATAAGACTCACCCAGGAACTGTCAGAAATAACATAAATAATCCCTGCATTCAATAGTTTTAGCACTTCCTTTTTAACCACATCCTTCATGGCAGGATTTGATCTCCCTTAATGTTCTACTGAAGAAGTAAAGGAATCTTCCATCAATATTCTGTGCATACTGATTGATGGACTAATCCCCTTAAGATCCTTAATAGACCAAGCAATAGTAGATTTATTGTCCCTTAGTACCTCTCAATAATTTCTCTTCTTCACATTCATTCAGATAAGCAGAAAAAACAACAGGAAAAGAAGAAGAATCATTCAAGAATGCATATTTAAGGTGACTAGTCAATTGTTTCAACTCCAACATCGGTTTCTTTATCTCAGTCACATCATGCAAAGACTTGAGAAGCATAGGTTTATACATTTTGATACAAACTTGTAGACTATTTAACCATTTCACATACAACAATATCATCCAAGCATGTATCAACATCATCAATCACATCTATCATATTGCAAGAACTAAACTCATTATGATGTTTCAATGACCTGTAGATATTAAATGCTACTTTTTCATCATTCACCCTCAAAGTTAATTCATCTTTTTAGACATCAATCAAAGCTCTTACAAAGGCTAAGAATGGATGACCCAAAATGATAGGAATTTCAGAGTTCTTCTTCATGTCCAGTACTACGAAATCTGTAGGAAAAATAAACTTGTCAAAATATCTTCAATAATACCTTGAGGATATATCAAGGATCTGTGAACTAGCTGCAAAGAGATCGTAGTGGGTTGCACTTCTCCAACATCAAGCATCTTGAAAATAGGTCAGGGCATCAAATGAAAGCACCTAAATTATACAAAGCTCTAGCAACAGTCAGTGAACCAATAGAGCAAGGGATAATATAACTCCCTGGATCTTTGAGCTTTTGTGGTAACTTTTTCTACAGCACAACACTGCAATCTTCTGTCAAACCAATCATTTCATATTTCTTAAACTTATTCTTCTTTGACAGAATATCTTTCATGAATTTCACATAATTAGGCATTTGTTCTAAAGCTTTTAATTGATATGCAACTTCTTAAAAATCTCTAGGAACTTAAAAAATTGCTTATCTAACTTTTTTTTCTGGAAGCTCTAAGGATAAGGAATGTTATTAGGCACTAAAGGTATATGTGAAAAAGATATATGTGAAAAAGACTTACTTGAAGATGATTCTGGTTCACTTACCTTTTTCTTTTTTTGCTCTTCCTTAGCAATTTCCTCAGATTCTTGCATTTCACTAGATTCATCATTAAGCTCTTCCATTTCTTTTTTAAGTGGTTCATCATAATCATCATTTATCAAATGAATGGTTAACTTGTTTCCACTCCTCAATGTCAAGGTTTTACATTCCTCATTTGGATTCTTCTCAAGACAACTGAGGGATTTACCTTTTTGCATTGTCTTCAGTGAAGTGGCAATTTGACTAGGATGCACTTCTATGTTCTGAATTGTCTTCCCATGAGCTTGAGCTGTGGTCTCCAAATTTGTAGTTCCTTCTCAAGACTCCTTAACAAATTCCAACATTGCCTCCTTTAGAGAAGAATTACTCTCTACATTTGATGGTCCTACACTAGAGAATCTAGGTGGCACCTGCAAAACATTCTTGTTGTTTGCATAGGAAAATTTTTCATGGAATGAGAACATTCGCTCTGCATAGGTGAAATGAAATGAGAACATACACAATGTTATCATCCAAAGCACTAGTGGAAGTATACACTATTGCTCCGACAAGTAATATATGGATGGTATTTCAAAATCAAACCCAAAAGAAAAATTTGAAAATGGCAATTAATTACAATACCACAACAACACATATGATTGATAGAGTTGACATTCAATAAGTGGAAGCAATCGAGATCTTTAATGTAACGACCCGACCTTTCGAGTACTCTGATAAGGGTCGTTACAACTAAATACACATATAAAACACATATATTTTGATTAAAAAAAAATTCATCAAAACAATAAAGATAGTTTTTCCAAAGTAAACTAGAAAACAAATAAATAATAAATAAATAAAAATTTTAATTCAGAGTCCCCTAAAAATAATATTCATAAAGAAAACATTCAAAATACTAAAATTTGATGTCTCACATTAAATTCTTGTTTGAAAACATTCAAATGACAATAACATAGAATGAGCAGAAGCAATTTCTCTTGTCTCCATATGGCTCTTTCACGAGTCTCGTCAGTCACTCACCAACCTGTTCCTGTCATTCCCTGAAAAACATAAAGGAATAGAGGATGAGTATAACAATATCCAGTAAGTGACCCACTACTATGCCCTTTAAGCTACATGGTAACTAGTTTATCTAGGCATCGGTGTACACCCATTATATCAGTCATAGTGATCCCGAAGGAGCACGTATCAGTCATAGTGTATAACCCTAAGGTCCACCAATCAGTCATAGACATAAACCTGAAGGAACATAAATCAGTCATAGACATGAACCCGAAGGAACATGAATCGGTCATAGTGTGTAACCCGAAGGAACATGAATTAGTCGTAGTGTGTAACCCGAAGGTCCACAAATCAGTCATAGACATGAACCCGAAGGAACATGAATTAGTCATAGAGATGAACCCAAAGGAACATGAATCAGTTATAGAGATGAACCCGAAGGAACATGAATCAGTCATAGTGTGTAACTTGAAGGCCCACAAATCAGTCATAAACATGAACCCGAAGGAACAGGAATCAGTCATAGACATGAACCCAAAGGAACATGAATCAGTCATAATGTATAACCTAGAGGTCCACAAATCAGTCATAGACATGAATCTGAAGGAACATGAATCAGTCATAGTGTGCACACCTACCTAGATAAGAAAAACTAACAGGAATCCTATAACTTAGCAAGCATTAGTTTTCATATAACTCTTGTGTTATATTTTATAGTCATTTAACTTAGGAGTAAAATTTCATATATATCCTCAGTGAATGGTAGAATCATCATAAACAAAATAGTCCAATCCAGTCAGTCAATGTCATTAAGTCATGTAGTTCAATTAGTTATAAATTATCAGTCCCAACAACCTAGAATAATCAGTCAAATCTGTCTTAGTAGTCTCAAGAAACAGTCCATGTAATCTTAAGTAACCAATCCATGTATTCTTAAGAAAATAGTTTAAGTAATCTTAAATAAGCAGACTAAGAGGTAAAGATGACTGGTTCAAAGGTGAATCAGTAGAAGGATACTTACCTCAAGTTTTAGTCAATACACGCTCAAACAACCTAAACTTTTATTTTCCCAAAAGACCACGAACCAAGTCCTAAGCGATAAACCAAAAATTAGGATTTCCAAAATAAGGCCAAAATTCTCAATCAACCAATTTACATCATCCATTAAGGCCAAATATTTACAGTCCCAAGGTCCAATTACTTATCCAAATTTTCTCGAAATTGATTTCAAATTTGATGAACAACACTTCAAAATTCTTCAATTCTTGAATTAAACCCTATATCAACAATCAAAATTAATTCCATCATTTAGGGCATAATTCCAATCACAACTTAAACCGAATATCTCCAAACAACATACCCAACACGTGGTTTGATCCCAAAACCACTTTGAAGATTCAAAATCAACATAATCCAACAACTATATCACCAAAATCAACCTTTAACTTTGATGTACAGTAGCTTTAGACCTTTTAATGCAACCTCCAAAAATAAAAATTAAAAAAAAAAAGTTAATCCGACACTTAGTGGGTATCCAAAAGTTCTCAACAAAGACCCCAAACCTTAAAAAAAAAAAAAAAAAAAAAAAAGATGTCTAACAATTTTAATCTTATCGAAAAGCACATTGGCTGTCTGCAAAATCCAATTTCAACATCAAAACAATATGGATGAGCCAAAACGTAAATCAAAATTTGATAGGTATTCAAGATCTTCCATGAAAACCCATAAAATATCAAATAACTTACCCAAGTTATCAATTTCGATGACAATGGCATCAGCGGCAGTGGAAACCATAGATAGGCAGCGGGTGTTGCTATCGAATGGCATAAATTGTTTAAGCTAGCTGCTAGTAGTGAGGGTCTTGCATGAGGAGAACTTGTAAGAGTGAGAGAGAAGGGGGATTTTCAATTTTATAGATTCTATTCAGCAGCGATTATGGACAAACTAGAGCATCAAACAACGATCGAACCGTTCAAAATGAAACACTATATTTCCCAAACAGGCTGACCAAATTTGAGCATCATCCAACAGTTCAAACTCCATAAAAGACAATTTTGTGGAAGTTGTCGCTGAAAAATCGAATTGTTTTCTCCCCAATTTTCTGCCTCTTTTCACTCTCCTTTAATTTCGAAAAATCTCAATTCTTTCCTTTTTTTTTTCAAATTTCAAAAAGATAAATAAAATATTTTATCACAATATCTCCAAAATCTTCAAAGATTCTATTAAAATAATAAATCAATTAACTTCTCAAATGACCTTAATTTAGGCTTTGAAATCCAAAATTAAATGGCATAAAATCCATCAATTTTATACAAATTAAATCAATTTAAAATCACATAATTAAATATCTTTTAAGTTGGCTCCACAATCAAAAATCAAAGGGATGCAAAATTCGATATTTTTAAGATAATTAGTTCGAATATCTAATCAATTAAATTCAATTAAACCAATAAAAACTTACCGATTTTTCAATTTAATCCTAATTTTTAAAAATGAAAGGGAAACTAAAACTCAATAATTTCAGATAACTAACTTAAATTTTCCTGAAATTCGGGATGTTACATTTAAACACTCTAATTACATTAATTTGAACAAACAAGCAGGGGAGGTGAGAAAGAAAGCTTAGAGTTTCAGAAATTATCTTTGAAAAACTCTTCAAATTTCTCCAAATCCGGCTGAAATCTTCACTCCAATAACTTCTAAACCACCACTTGATTTTTCCTATTATCTTCTAGACCCTTAGAATGGATTGTGGGATCCAAAATGAGTTTAAATTTAAGGAATTTCTAAGGAGTGTTTTCTGGTTTTGTGCCTCATGAAGAAAAACCTTTCTTCTTTAGAATTTTCAGCATCCAGCCTCTCCTCTCTCAGCAAATTTGATCTTTATTTTAAACAAGTTTCTCATCCAATCACATTGCATAAAAGAATGACACCAAACACTTCTTACATGGCAGAATATAGGTGTTGAATTAATGGGAGAGGTTGGAAAATCCCGCTTCCCCTTAATTTTCATTTTATTTGATTTTCATAAAAATCAAATCTAATTTGTAAAATCCAATTTTCAAAATTTAATTTTATAAAATATTAATTCAACAATTAATATTTAAATAAATTTAATTTTAAAAAATTAATTCTAATAATTAATTTTAGTTAAACTAATTCTAATTAATTAAATTAAATTAATATCAAATATTAAATTAATCAAACACTAATTCTTAATATGAATCCCTATTCATGTTTTTAATATTTAAACCATATTTAAATATTCTCCAACTCTTCGATCTCGTTTAATTCGATAATTGAACATATAATTATATTACATATAATTAACAATTCCCGTAATTCAAATTTGAATATTTCAAACTCTCTCATCACAGTATTCTAAGGTTTAGTTCGTTTATGAGCTAGTAGGGGGACTTAATGAATCTATAGATCATGAGCTCCAACGATTCGAAATTAATTGGCTAAACTCTTTTAACTGAATTAACCAACATTCGTTAACTACCGGGTCACTCCGCTAAAACCCAATAGTTGCACTCTTCTCACTATAAATATATTTCTGTTCATCTGATGTAACCATGATCAGTAAGTCAATCCTTCACAAGTTGTTCGTATTTATAGTCAGATCAAAATTACCGTTTTACTCCTATAATATATCTTGCTCCTTAAGTCTCCACTGATGCACTAATTAACAATTGGTTAATGGTCCTATCAATAAACTGAGTCCCTCTCAGTCATAGAGAGGGTGAGGCCCCTTGTTCAAGACTAAGAGTCAGTGCTTAAGGGAACAACCTATCTACTATCCCTGAAAATGGGTAGGAGCAAATTTCATCTTGCAAGGCTATGTCCCTAGCTATCTACCCGGTTTTACCCCTAAAATGGGAGGCTTATTGAGCAACGATGTTGAGCCACCCTCACCATTGTAGATTAAAGGATAATCCTGAATAAACAAGAGTTCATAGTTAGCTCAGAATGGAGATCGACTTACCTTAGGTCATCGAGATGAAATAGTCAATTTTAACAGTAGGCGGTGTTATAAGAAAAGTGACTATTTCGTAGTCCAATCTTATATAAACATATTTTGCATCGAATGCCCCCACTCGCATGTCTCAATATGAACGATTTCGGGATCACATCGTTTGTATCAAATACAAAATGGGTCACATTTATAGTGTCCCCAGGATAAGGTACCCAACATTATCCTTATACTTGTAGACTATTTTGAATATATACTCAAACTTGATCCACTTTTATGTCTCTAATAAAGTTGTATTCATGTTATAGTCAGAGGTTCATTAGTTTATTGTATTTAGGCTTTACAAGTGCAATTTACATGTTTAGTAAGAACTTTTATTGAATTAATCTTGATAACAATTTTATTGCAAATAGAAGATGTTTAAAAATTTCAAATTGTGAGTTTTAGGACATACAACTCAACAATGATAGCATTAAAAAAAACACTATCGTAGACGTTCCGTAGTGTTTTCGTGATGTTGTCACAACTCATGTTATTGAAAGTCCTTAACTTTCCATAGAATGTTTTTAATGCTATAAAAATGCTATAAAAACTCAACTATCAATAGAATAAACTTAATGTTATGGAACTTTTCATAACATTAGCAAAAAAAAAAAAACTATAAAAGGTCTTTATAGCATTTTTGATACCGGTAAAAAAATGTTATAAATGGTTTTTGTAACATTTTTTTATAGCTGTAAGAAAATGCTATAAAGACATTCAATAGTGTTTTTAGGCACGATGTCGTAGTTGATGTTATTTGAAATTTTTCGACATTACAATGTCCACGAAATCCATGTACGGAATAGTTAGTGAATCAACGTACATCACAATCCCCATCCATGACGTCTTGAACCATTTCGCTCTAGCTTCGAAGAATTTGGGCAAAACCCCAATTTCTGCCATACCCAGAATTGGTCTTCAGAAAGCCCAATTGTTGATAATGACGAAATGATTTCCAGGAGGATTTTTAGCCATTTTCCAATGATGATTCAGGCACCTGAGGCATGGAATCCAGAACCCCGAGTCTATTGCTATACATCTACAACACCGATTATGGCTAAGAGTGGGATTAAGTGAGAAAGGCAACTGAAAATTACTGAGACGAACAGAGCCATGGGGAATTTTTTTTGGGAGGTTTTGACTTCTTTAACGAGAATGTTGATATTTTCCTAAAAATTGTGGTTAAAACAGAGTCTTGATATATAGATTCAATCCCTTTTGACTCCTTTGATGCCCAAATTGAACCATGGATGGGGTTTGAATTTTGTGGAGGGATATGAAGGTCATTAAGATGAAGGGTAATGCAGAGAAAACGAGGGAGTTTGTTGGTGAAAATTTATATTTTTTAAAAGTAGGAAAGGAGAAGTAGAGAATTCCACATTTGTTAATTTTACAAGGAGATGTCTCGTTATTTACCTTCACCTTTTCTTGTGGGTTTGGGTCCTAAGTTTTAAAGGGGGTGAAGAGGTAGACAAATGTTAGCATGGTGGTCATTCCACATGCGTGCCGCCACCGTTCAGTCGGGTGAGGTGCGTGTGTGTGGAATTACTTTTTTATCAGAAACATATTTTATTTTTTAAAAAATAAAATATAAAAAGACCATCATTCATTTTGTTCAATCATCCGAACTTACTATTGTCCTCTGTTTTTGTCGTAGTCTTCAGTGTCGTTCGTTTCATTCCCGCACTGTGCGTACATACACACTTACATTTCTGAAGTGCACTTTCAAGACCTATAAATTACATTTAGTGCTTCAGAAGGAAGGCAGAACAATCAATCGTGCTTTCTTCGCTCCCTACATTTCTTCTCTTTTCTTTCAAGTTTTTCGAACACGGTTAGCCTAGAGGGGTGTGAGAATTTCGATTGGCTTTCAGTGTAGTTTCGATCCACCTAGGTTTTATCTTGGTTGTTTCATTCTAAGGACGATGTGACATCTCCTACAAACTGCTTGCACTCTGGACAGAGTCGTGAAACGTCTTAAAGAGAGCGAGATCCGTGACTCAACCTTCTTTCACGAGTTTTTGTTTTGCAGGTTTTTTCCTAGTTCGTTTGTCTGTGCTAATTCTATTGACTATGTTAGTGACATTGTTTGTCAGAGCCTCCATTCTTATTGCTATCTGTGTAGCTATTTCAACAATTTTAAGACAGTTTTCATCTGCTACCATGTGTGATGGCCATACCAACACAAAACAACATTCTGTCCATCGATCTCAACCACTATTTCCATTTCGAAGGGGCACACTTCAAACGTTGGAAGCAGAAGATGTTGTTCTTCCTCATTGTGAAAAAATTTGTTGATACCTGCACAACGAAGAAGCCAACTATCCCAACAAGTGATTCGACCGAACAACAGATCAAAGATGCTGTTGGATGGGAGGAAAATGACTTTCTCTGCACAAATTTTATCTTAAATGGTTTGACTGATGATTTATATGATTATTACAACACAATGACCATGACGAAAGAAGTCTGGGATGCTTTGTAGAAAAAATACGATACCGAAGAGGCCGGTTCATAAAAGTATGTAGTTAGCCGTCATTTGGAGTTCTAAATTACGGTTAAAAAATCAATGGAGGCTCAATCCCATGAATTGCAAAAGATTGCTCATGAAATCATCAATGAAGTTATGTCTCTAAATGAGAAATTTTCAGTTGTTATTATTGACAAATTATCCCATATGTGGAAGGACATCAAAAACACATTGAGGCATAAAACCAAGGAATTTTCCTTGGAAAGTTTGATAACACGCCCGAGGATTGAGGAAGAAGCCCAAAAGCAGGACTAGAGGGAGGAGGTAAGAATCATTCCAAGTAAGCCTGCCTTTACCGCTTAAAACCTTGGACTAAAGCCAAAGGAAAACGAGATGAAAGTTTGAAATTATAGATCCAACAACCAGAAAAGCCAAAAGAATCAGAAACCCCCATAAGGAGAAACAGTACAATTTCTTTGCTTCAATTGTAACAAACTTGGGCATATAGCTAGAAATTGTAGGAACATGTGTTGTCCTACCCTTATGCAGGGACATGCGAACCTGACTGAAGAAGAATTAGTAATCATGATCAAAAAGTAAATGTGATCAAGGGTCCTGAAGGGTGGTGGCTAGACACTAAAGCTATGCGTCATGTCTGTCATGACCGTAATTTATTTAAATCATATGTTGAAATTAAAAATAAAATATATTGTTGGGTGATCACCACTCAACAATAGTTGCTGGAATTGGCAAGGTAGAGTACAAGTTTACCTCTAGAAAGACCGTCACTTTGAAGGAAGTTCTGCGTACCCCCACAAATAAGGAAGAATCTGGCCCGGGTTATCTTCTCAACAAGGCTAGCTTCACTCAGACCATAGAGGCTAACTTAGATACCCTCACAAAAAATAATGTCTTTATGGGAAAGGCTTATACAATTGATGGAATGTTCAAACTAAACCTTGACATCAATAAAACTCAATCTTCTATTTATATGTTGTGTTCTTTTAATGTTTGGATGCTAGGCTTAGTCGTGTTAATAAACGAATAATTAGTAACATGAGTAGGTTGGAGATGATTCCTAAATTTCCCATGAATGACTTTGATAAATGCGAATATTATAGTCAGGCTAAAATAACTAAATCTCCGCATAAATTAATATTTAGGAAATCTGAGCCTCTAGATTTGATTCATTCAGTCTTATGTAAGTTTGATGGTGTCTTGACTAGGAATAGTAAAAGATATTTTATCACTTTTATTGATGATTGCTCTGACTTCACATTCGTATATTTGCTAAAAATAAAAATGATGTATTTAACATGTTCGAATTGTTTGTGACTGAAATAGAAAACCAGTTTAACAGAAAACTTAAGAGAATTCGTAAGGATGAAGTTGCTTTAGTCTTTTGTCCTAATCTGCTTTTTTCCTACGATGGGAGCATTAGGGTGGGACTCTAGGGCCTAAAATGAAGGGTTACACTTACGCGGAATTGTTAAGGTTGTTAACAAATTCTGGACCGAAAAATGGTGACTGTTAGAGTCAGTTACAAGAGTTGTTTCTGTCTAATGGTTGAGAATGTCTCATCCTAGTGAAGGGGCACTTGATCACCCCAACGGTGACTTTTGTCCTGTGTCGCTGGGGCATCATTGCAAAATAGATATCATTTCACTTAGGGTACATTAGAACTATTTTGCTAAAATCTAAAATTGGTATTAAAAGTGGTAATGCAAATATACTTATTAAATTTGTTCTTATTTTCATCAACTTTTAAATGGCAACCGCTACTCTAGCTCTTTTATCTATCGACAAATTGACTGGCGATAATTACTCTAGTTGAAAAAACACGATTAACACAATTCTTATCATTGATGACCTCTGGTTCGTCCTTACAGAGGAATGTCCTTCTATTCCAACTCAAACCGTTGCTTGAAATGTTCGAGAGACCTATGAGAAATGGACACGGGCGAATGAGAAGGCTCGAGCTTACATCTTGGCTAGTCTGAACGACATCTTGGCCAAGACGCATGAGCCCATGGTATCTGCTCGTGAGATCATGGAGTCCCGGAAGAGAATGCTTCGACAACCGTCCGGGTAGCTCAAGCATGAAGCTCTAAAGTGCATCTTCAACTCCAAGATGAAGAAGGGTATATTTGTTCAAGAACATGTTCTGAACATGATGGTCCACTTTAATGTGGCAAAGATGAATGGTGCTCACATTAATGAGGGTAGCAAGGTTAGCTTTATTCTACAGACATTGCCAAAAAGTTTCCTGCTCTTCGTAAACAACAGTTTTTTTTAACAAGGTTGATTACACCCTTACAACTCTCCTCAACGAGTTGCAGACGTTCTAATCCTTGCGGAAAAGCAAGGAGAAGACAGTTGGTGAGGCAAATGTTGCTTCATCATCTAAGTAGTTTCATCGAGGTTCGACCTCAGGAACTAAGTCTCCACCTTCTTCTTCTAACACTAATAAGTGGAAAACGAAGAAGGGTAGTAAGGGAAAGGGAAAAGCTATTGGGATTGGTGTCCTAATTCTCCCGGAGTCTCGTTGTTTGTAATTATACACATTGTTTTATGAATAAAATAACTTTTATTTCATTCTAGCATTTACTAATATCCAATAAACAAAGCTCCATGGTTATCTTATATAAACTTAAGCATGTATATATGATATACAAGTGGACATACCTTTAGTGATAACCTAAATAGGTCTGTAGTATAAGGATTAAGGTGGGATACCTGATCTTGGTGACATTATTGATACGACCTGCTTTGTAGAGGTTTGCAAGTGTTGTAAACTACTACAAAGGGTAGATCCTGACCATTCATGTGGAGATATGCGAGCGGGGGTGTCTTATACAAAGAGTTTGTATAAAATCGGACCACGAGATGACTAGACTCTGTATATATCGCTGTTGATACTAGAGACTTACATCTCATCTAAACGATCACACGTGACACGACCTCAATCCTGAGTATTTTAGGAACTCGTGCCTTTGACGGCAGTTATTTAATTAGTTTGGGTGAGAGTGGTCAAATTGCCAACTCAACATGCCTACCTTTTTGGGGATTTGTCTGATCTAGAAGCTAAGAACTCACTTATACAAGATGGAATTCACTCATTCCCTGAAGTAGGGGTAAGTAGATAGATTTCTCCCTTAAGGGCTGATTCCAGGTCTTAAACATAGTGGCCACAGCTTCTCTTTGGAAGAGAGGACTCAGTCATAGTAGGACTATGACTTATGTTCATTAGAGGGATCAGTGGTACTTAAGGAGTTAGATGTAACTACAGGGGCATAACGGTTATTGGCCAAACTTACTAGCGATCTGTGAAGGGTTGTCGCATTGTTGATTGGTTAAGATGAACACATAATATATCTGTGGTAAGGAGAGTTCAGCTGTCGGTCTTTAGTGGAGTGCCTGGCAGTTAACGGATGGTGGATCCCGTGACTAAGGAGTTTAGTCAGTTATTCACGTACCATTGGAGCTTCGAGCTACAGGTTCATAAGGTCCCCTTGGTAGCTCAATGGATTCAAGTTGAGGTTCAGTTCTTGGTATTGATTTGAAATGTTCAAATTGACAAGAGGTAATTCGATTATATATGATATGATCGGTATGGTGTATGAGATACATCAAGTGGAGGATTAATGTAAATGAGATTTACATTAAGTACCATGGAATAGAAAAAGAGTTATGGTTTGTATGTTTCATGAGATGAAATATTAAAACTATAGGTTATAAATATATTATGGTAAGTTAGCTATCATTTATATTTATAATAATATTAATTATTGGATAATTATCTCTGTTTCTCTAATAACCAATTGAGTGGGAGGTTATTAGTGGTTTCATGGTAACCGTGAGAAAAAAGAAAAAATGTTTTCCTATTTTTAATAATGTTGATTAATGTTTGTTTTAAGATTTCCATTCTCAGGAAGTTGTTAAGTAAATAAGATTTACTAAGCGATAGCTTAGAGTTAGCTAAACGATCATGGAGTGTTCTTAGGCAATAGACACTCAGCTAAGATGATCACATAGCTTTTCCTAAACGATTGGGCATCGACCTATTCGATAGGTTGTTCCATCTCCCACTTACTCAATCGTTTACATGATTGTGGTTCCTTTAGTTTTCTGCCTCAAACCAAGTCCACACAGAGCCCACCCTCTGGATTCTCACACTGAGAATACGAAGGTAACCTTCTTGGTGGTGTCATACTCTACTCGACACTGTCGAGGTTCTGTGGAGTCCGTTCATAGTGTTCGGGGTGTTTGTGACCTTCGCGATCGCTTAGTTCGAGTGTGTGGTGTTCGTGCAATGTAGCGGTCGTGTTGGACGAACATTTGTGTGTTGCTATGTTTTTGTGATCGAGAATTTGTGATCAATGATCTTGAAGATGAGTCTACAAAAGTGTGTTTCTCTTGTTGATCTTTTGTATAACACGCTGTAATTTTTGTATTTCGCATAATCGTATGCTTCCGTTTGTGATTGTAATTGTAATGTTCATATACGATTGAAATTTGGAAAGATCATTCCGCTACTCACGGAAATCCTCGTGTCCAATTTCCTTCAAAAGCACTGGCTAACCCATAATCTGCTGCTTAGCGAGTAGTGCCGGTTGAAAAAGGAAAATGTTTCCACTACAACTAGGTGGGCACTGGAAGCGAAACTGCCCACGCTGGTTAAAAGAGATGAAGAAGGCTAAGGCCAAGGCCAAAAAAGGTAAATGTGATTTACTGGTTTTGGAAATTTGTTTAATGGAGAATGATGATTCTGGTTAGATTATAGACATTGGGGCCACTAATCATGTTTGTACTTTATTTTAAAGGATTAGATCCCGACGGCAGTTTGAGGCTGGTGAGATGACGATGCGAGTAGGGATCAGACACGTCATCCCAGCTATGGCAGTGGGAGGCCTCCAGTTGACTTTAAAGAATAGATTTATTATTTTGAATGATGTATATGTTGTTCCTGAGTTAAAAAGGAACTTGATTTCTATAATGTCGTTGCTTTAAATACACTCTTAACTTTTCAGTGAATAAAGTGTTTTTCTAAAAGATGGTGTTGAGATATGTTCAGCTAAACTAGAAAATAATTGTATGTGCTAAGGTCGTTAGCAACAAATTCCCTCCATAATGTAGAGACGTTTAAAACTATTGTAACTCAAAACAAACGACTTAAAGTTTCTACTAAAAAAAATGCCCAACTTTGGCACCTTCGATTAGGACACATTAATCTCAATAGGATTAAGAGGTTTGTGAAGAATGGACGTCTAAACGAGTTAGAGGAAAATTCTTTACCTATGTGCGAGTCATGCCTTGAAGGCAAGATGACTAAAAGACCTTTTACTGGAAAAGGTTACTAAAGTTTGTACATTCAGACCTTTGTGGTCCGACAAATGTGCGAGCTAGGGAGGCTACGCGTATTTCATCACTTTTACTCATGATTATTCGAGGTATGGGTATGTTTATTTAATGCAATATAAGTCAGAATCTTTTGAAAAGTTCAAAGAGTTCAAGGATGAAGTTGAAAACGCATTAGATAAACGAATTAAAACATTTCGATCTGATGGGGTTGGAGAGTTTTTGGATTTTGAGTTCCATAACTATTTACGGAACTAAGGTCGAAAAGATTGAGAAAAATCAGTCATTCATAGAACATGGAATTGTTTCCCAACTCTCAGCACCTGGTACACCTCAGCAGAATGGTGTATCAGAAAGAAGAAACAAAACCCTGTTGGACATGGTTCGGTCGATAATGAGTTACGCTTTCTTACCGGATTCGTTTTGAGGTTTTATAGTAGAGACTGCAGCTTATATCCTCAACTATGTTCCATCCAATAGTGTTGCCAGAAGACCTTTGAAGTTTTAGAAGAGCGTAAAGCTAGTTTGGGTCACTTCCACATTTGGGGTTTCCTAGCACATGTGCTTAAGGCCAATCCTAAGAAACTAGAACCACATTCGAGGATATACCTATTTGTAGGCCCCCAAAGGGACACAAAGTGGTTACTTTTATGATCCTAAGGAAAACAAGGTGTTTGTTTCGACAAATGCTACCTTCCTTGAGGAGGATCATATAAGGGAACACAGTCCAAGAAGTAAAATCGTTTTACGTGAGCTTTCCAACAAAACCACTGAAACTTCAACAAGAGTGGTTGAAGAGCCTACTACATCAATAAGAGTTGTTGATGGGAGTTCATCTAGTAGGTCAAACCCACCTCAAGAGTTTAGGGAACCTCGACATAGTGGGAGGGTTGCGAACCCACCTATTTTCTGTATTGGTTTAATTGAAATCCTGGCTATGGTAGCCGATGGCGAGGTTGAGGATCCATTGTCTTACAAGAAGGCGATGAATGATGTTGACAGAAATGAATGGGTCAAAGCCATGGATCTCGAGATGGAGTCTATGTACTTCAACTCAGTTTCTGATCTTGTAGATCAACCTGATGGGGTTAAACCTATAGGTTGCAAATGGATCTACAAAAGGAAACAAGGTGCTGATGAGAAGGTGCAAACCTTCAAGGCTAGACTTATGGCAAAGGGTTATACCCAGATGGAGGGAGTTGACTATGAGGCGACTTTCTCGCCTGTTGCCATGTTGAAGTCTATTCGCATCCTCCTATCCATTGTCTTATATTATGAGTATGAGATATGGAAAATGGATGTCAAGACTGACTTTCTAAATGATAGTCTTAAGGAGACCATTTATATGGTGCAACCCAAGGGATTCATAGCCCAAGGTCAAGAGCAAAAGGTTTTCAAACTGAATCGGTCCATTTATGGACTGAAACAAGCATCTCGATCTTGAAACATAAGGTTTGATACTGCGATCCAATCTTATGGCTTTGACCAAAACATTGATGAGTCTTGTGTCTATAAGAAAATCATCAACAGTTCAGTAGTTTTCCTAGTGTTATATGTAGACGATATCCTAGTCATTGGGAATGAGGTAGGTTTACTGACTTCAGTTAAGAACTAGCTAGCAACCCAATTCCAAATGAAAGATTTGGGAGAGGCTAGGTTTGTTCTTGGGATTCAGATCTTTCGGGATCAAAAGAACAAAGTGCTAGCACTGTCTCAGGCATCATACGTTGACAAGATGTTGATCAAGTACTTGATGCAGAACTCCAAAAGGGGTCTTTTGCCTTTTCGGCATAGAGTTACATTGTCTAAGGAACAGTGTCCTAAGACACCTCAAGAGGTTGAGGAAATTAAACGAGCCCATTATGCATCTACCGTTGGCAGTTTGATGTACGCTAAGTTATATACTAGACCTGACATCTGCTATGCTATGGGGATAGTAGTAGATATTAGTCTAATCCAAGGCAGGACACTGGACTGCGGTCAAGAACATCCTAAAGTATCTTCAGAGAACGAGGCACTACATGCTTGTGTATGATTCTAAGGATTTGATTCTTACAGGATACACGAACTCTGATTTTAAGACTGATAAGGATTCTTGGAAATCCACTTCAAGATCAGTGTTCACTCTTAACGGAGGAGCCGTAGTGTGAAGAAGCACTAAACAAGGGTGCATCGTTGACTCCACTATGGAGGCCGAGTATGTAGCGGCTTATGAAGCTGCTAAGGAGGTCGTTTGGCTGAGGAAGTTCCTGACTGATCTAGAAGTTGTTCCAGACATGTCTAGGACCATCACCCTTTATTGTGATAATAGTGGTGCCTCGGAGTCACAAGCACGACAAGCATATAGAGCGAAAATACCATCTCATCAGAGGGATTGTGCATCGAGGGGATGTGACTGTCACAAAGATATCTTTGAAGCACAATGTTGCTGATCTATTTACGAAGGCTCTCACGACTACAGTGTTTGAGGGTCACCTATAGAGCATGAATGGGAGTATTGTTGTACTGCGCCTTTGTGCCCTAATTTATTGTTTTGTACTTGTCATCATCTTGTACACCCCACTAGCTTTATGACAAGTAGGAGATTATTAGGGTTGATGCCCTAAATCTCGTAGGGTCCTGTAGTTTGTAAACACATGTATGAACAAACATTTGTGATGTAATAACATGAGATATTTTATTTACTTCTATTTATGAATATGAGATATTTTAGTTGTATTAACCACAAACCAATACACTAAGATCCGTGGTTATCTTTGTAACTTAAGCATGTCTGTGGAGACATACAAGTGGATCGTGCTTTAAGTGATAACCTAAATGGTCTGTAGTATATGGATAAATGAGGGAAACCTTATCTTGGTGACACTATTAGTGTGGCTCACTTTGTAGGTGTTACAAGTGTTGTAAAGTACTACAAATGGTCTGATCCTGACCATTCATGTATTAGACATGCAAGCGGTGATACTCTATACAAAGGAGTTTGTATAAGACCGGACCACGAAATGTATAGTCTCGTTATATAATGTCATTCAATGAAGGAAATCAGACATGAGGATTTCCATGAATAGCGAAAGGATCTTTCCAAATTTCAATCGTATATGAACAATAATAATTATAGTCACAAACGGAAACATATGGTTATACATAAATCGAAATTACAACATGCTTTACTACAAATCAAGGGATAAAATTAACATAAGTTTGAAGACTCATCTTCAAGATGCCTTAATCACGAACGCTCGATCACAACAATACTGCAACACATGATCGTTTGTACAACACGATCGTTACACTACACGATCACAGCGAACTCGAACAGAACAATCACCAAGGTCACGAACACCCTAAATACCACGAACGACCTCCACAAAACATCGACAGTGTCGAGTTAAGTATGACACCACCAACAAGGTTACCTCGATATTCTCGGTGTAAGAATCCAAAGTGTGGGCTCTGTGTGGACTTGGTTAGAGGCGAGAAACCAAAGGATGAACAATCGTGTAAGCAATTGAGAAAGAGGGAGAAGACAAAGCCTATTGCCTAGGTTGATGCCCAATCGTTTAACAAAAGTTATGCGATCGTCTAGCAAAAGCTATGAGATCCTTTAGCTCATTGTCTAGCTGAGTGTCTATCGTATAAGAACACTCCACGATCGTCTAGTCTCTCCATCCTGCCGTTTAGTAAATCTGATTTACTTGACAACTATTCGGGGAGTACTTTCCGAGATTGGAAATCTCAATTCAATATCTACTAAAATTAGGAAAACATTTTTCCTTTTATCTCATGTTTACCATTAAACCACCAATAACCTCTGACTCAATTGGTTATTAGAGAAAAATAGATAATTATCCAATAATTAATATTATTATAAATATAAATGATGACTAACTTACCATAATATATTTATAACCTATAGTTTTAATATTTCATCTCATGAAACATACAAACCATAGCTCTTTTTCTATTCAATGGTACTTAATGTAAATCTCATTTACATTAATCCTCCACTTGATGTATCTCATACACCATACTGATCATATCATATATTATCGAAATACCTCTTGTCAATTTGAACATTTCAAATCAACACCAAGAACTGATCCTCAACTTGAATCCATTAAACTACCAAGGGGACCTTATGGACCTGTAGCTTGAAGCTCTAGCGATACGTGAATAACTGACTAAACTCTTTAGTCACGAGATCCACCATCCGTTAACTGCCAAGCACTCCACTAAAGTCCGACAGCTAAACTCTCCTTACCACAAATATATTATGTGTTCATCTTAACCAATCAACAGTGCGACAACCCTTCACAGATTGCTCATAACTACAGTTCGGCCAATAACCGTTATGCCCCTGTAGTTACATCTAACTTCTTAAGTACCACTGATCCTTCTAATGAACATAAGTCATAGTCCTACTATGACTGAGTCCTCTCTTCCAAAGAGAAGTTGTGGGTCACTATGTGCAAAGTCCCAAAATCATGCCTCTTAAGGGAGCAATCTATACTTACTTACTCCTACTTTAGGGAAGGAGTGAATTCCATCTTGTATAAGTGAGTTCCCAGCTTCTAGATCAGCAAATCCCTAAAAAAGGTAGGCATTGTTGAGTTGGCAATCTGGCAACTTCACCCATACTAATTAAAGGACTGCCCTCAAAGGCACGATTCCCACGAGTTCCCAAAACACATCAAGATTGAGGTCGTGTCATGTGTGGTCGTTTAGGTGAGATGTAAGTCTCTAGTATCAACAGTGTTATATTACAGAGTCTAGTCATCTCGTGGTCCGGTTTATACAAACTCTTGTATAGGACACCCCCCGTTCGCATGTCTCCACGTGAATAGTCAAGATCTACTATCTTGTAGTAGTTTACAACACTTGCAACCCTCTATAAAAGTGGGCCGTCATTCATTAAATCATATTATATATATATATATATATATCAAATGTCATAAAGGAGAAAAGAATTAAAACTGTAGGTTATAAATATAGTATGATAAAATTAGCTATTATATTTATTTATAATAAAATAATTATAAAGATAATTTTGGTGGTTATTTTCTTCTTCCTTTAACTGATTGTGAGTGGGAGGTTTTTTATCAGTTTTAATAACTGATGGATAAAAGGAAAAATTGTTCTCACATTTTGAGAAAAGCAACTCATTTTCGATCGGTGAAGAAAGCAACGATAGCCTTTTGAGAGATGTGAACGATCAAGCATCGAAGCATCAAGTTTGCTACACGATAGTTCTCGTTACCCAACGATCGATTATACCAAGTTTATACGATAGATTTTCTCATTCTCCCACTTACTCAATCGTTTATTTCCTCCTACCCTTTACCAAATCCATCAAGAATATCAAGGTAGCCACTTGGTAGTGTCGAGTTTATTGTTCGTGGGGTCGAAGGTCGAGTCTTATTCGATTGTGTTTCGAGGATCTGACAGTTCGTGTTATTAACTAGTTGTTCGTTGTGTTCGTGTACTTGATCGAGTTTGCTTGGACGCTGGATTGGTGTTTGATCGAAGGAATACCCGAAGAATAGTTCTTCAAAGGTATGTCACTCGATTCCTTTTTTTTTTTTTTTAACTTAAAAGCATGTTGTAATTTACTCGATGATGCATAACTATTCTTATTTGATTGTAAATGTGTTGTTCTTACACAATGGGTTTGGAATGATCTGTTTTTGCTCAACGGTTCTCTTTGTTAAGAGTACCTTCGAGGATAATCCCTCGTGAACAAGAGTTCATAACTCACTTAGGATTGAGACTAAGTTGCCTAGGTCATCCTAGTGAAATAGAAACCTAACTAGCAAACCGTGTTACAGCTAGGGGTTACTATTTCGTGGTCCAGTCTCATGCAAATTCATTCCATGGGATACCCCCACTCACATATCTCCTACACGAATACGTTGAATCATTGTGTTTGTATCAAATACAAAGTACGTCGTATCCATAGTGTTACAGGATAAGGTACCCAACCTTATCCCTATACTATAGACCTTTTAGGTTTTGTCTTTAACAATGATCCTTGTATGTCTCTGCATACAGCTCAATACTCATATAACAATCCAGAATGTTAGTTTATTGGATTAGAGTCATTTAGGCATGATTAACATAATAAACAATAACGCTTTATTGAAAAACATAAATAATAATTTAATAATGAATAGTCAAAAGTTACATTTACTATCTACGAGTTTTATGGCATAAAACCCAATAAACTCCTACTTGAGCTAAAACTCTAGTTAGTGGGGTATATATAAAAGTAATCCAAATTTGGAAATGTCAAATTTGTAATGTACATTACATGTAAAGTAAATATACAAATACAATAAACTAGGGCATCCTTATACCCAATACACATCTCCCACTTGCCCTAGATTATACTATATACATGTCTCGCATACCTAAACTCTCTAGATGACTCTCAAAAACTTTAGTCGAGAGAGTCTTTGTAAATGGATCAGTCATGTTATGCTCCAAAGTGATCTTGGTGAAAATTACATCTCCCTGATGCACAATCTCCCATATGAGGCGATACTTCTTTTCTATATGCTTTCCTCGTTTATGGCTGCGATGTTCTTTCGAATTGGCTACAACCCCACTTTTATCATAGAATAACGTAATGGGCAAGTTCATATTTGGAACAACTTCCAAATCTGAGAGGAACTTCCTGAGCCATACTACTTCCTTAGCTGCTTCACAAACAGCAACATACTCAGCCTTCATAGTGGAGTCTGCTATGCATCCTTATTTGATGCTTCTCCGAACTATAGCTCCCACATTAATAGTGAACACTGACCCTAACGTAGATTTTCTAGAATCCTTGTTAGTCTGAAAGTCAGAGTTCAATGTAATCCATAAGGATCAAACCCTTAGCCTCATACATCAGCATGTAGTCCCTCATTTTCCGAAGATACTTGAGGATATTGTTAACCGTTGTCCAGTGATCTAACCTTGGATTGGACTAGTACCTACTGACTATCCCTATAGCAAAACATATGTCAGGCCTAGTGTATAGAATAGCATACATTAAGCTACCCACAACTAATGCATAAGGAATGTGTCTCATATCCTTAACTTCTTGAGGTGTCTTAAGACATTGCTCCTTAGACAGAAGAACCCTATGTTTAAAAGGCAACAAACCTTTCTTGGAGTTCTACATCGAATATCTAGACAATATCTTGTTGATATACGTTGCTTGAGACAACACTAGCATTTTGTTCTTATGATCTCTAATGATCTAGATCCCAAGAACATATCATGCCTCTCCCAAATCTTCATTTGGAATTGGGCTACTAGCCAGTTTTTATGTTTGTCAGGTACCCTACGTCATTCCCAATAAGTAGGATGTCATCCACATAAAGTAATAGAAAAGCTACTTTATTCTTGATGATCTTCTTATAAACACAAGACTCATCAATGTTCTCGTCACAATCAAAAGATTTGATTACAGTCTCAAATTAATATTCCAAGATCTGGACTTCTTTTTCAACCCATAAATGGATCGATTCAGCTTGCAAACCTTTTACTCCTGACCTTGGATTATGAACCCATCGGGCTGAGACATAAAGATATTATCTTTAAGATTGTCATTTAGAAATGTAGTATTAACATCCATTTGCCATATTTTATAGTCATAATATGTGGCTATGGACAAGAGAATTCTTATGGACTTGAGTAGAGCAATAGGAGAAAATGTTTCCTCATAGACAACCCCTTCTCTCTGGATATAATCCTTTGCTACAAGTCTAGCTTTGAAGGTCTGTACCTTCCCAGCTGCATCTCTCTTTCTTTTATAGATCCATTTGCACCCAATGGATTTTACCTCTTCAGGTAGATCTACTAGTTTCCATACTGAATTGAAGTACATAGACTCCATTTTGAGGTCCATGAGTTTGACCCACTAGTTCTTATCTACGTCATCCATTGCCTGTCTATAGGACAATGGATCCTCAACACCATCATCAGGTATGACAACTTGAGTTTCAGTTAAACCCAATTAGTGGTTGGCTCGTGTTATGAACCTTCCATTGCGTCGAGGCACTCTCAACGATTTAGAAGGACAAGATGGACCTGAAGTACTGGCTCCTTCATCAACCCTTGTTGAAGGACCAACTTCATCTTCAACAACATTTGTTGACCCTTCAGTAGCTTCTCCTAACACTAACTTACTATGTGGTTTATGATTCCTCATGTGGTCTTCCTCCAAAAAAGTAGCGTTTTTCAATACAAACACCTTATTTTCTTGTGGGTCGTAGAAAAGACCACCTATCGTTTCTTTCGGGCAACCAACAAATTGGCACAGCCATTAATAAGGTTTCAATTTCTTAGGATTTGTCACAAGCACATGTGTTGGACAACCCTAGATATGGAAATAACGCAAAGTAGGTTTACGCCCCCTCCATAACTCGAAAGGTGTTTCAGAAACACTTTTGGGGGGAACATTGTTCAGGATGTGAACTGTAGTATCTAATGCATACCCCAAAAACAAGCTAGGCAATTGAGCATAGCTCATCATCGAGCGAACCATGTCTAACAAGGTTCTATTCCTTCTTTCTAATAGATCGTTCTGTTGAGGTGTACCAGTGTAGAGAGTTGGGATTGTTGGATTTCATGTTCTATCATATAATCCTAGAATGTTTGATCCATGTACTCTCCACCTCGATCAGATCAAAGTATTTTAACTGTTTTACCTAATAGGTTTTCAACATCAGCCTTATAGTCCTTGAACTTTTAAAGGTCTTCAGACTTATGACCCATTAGGTATAAGTAACCATATCTAGAATAGTAATCTATAAAAGATCTAAAGTATTCGTACCCTCCTCGAACTTTTACATTCATTGGACCACAGAGATCTGAATGTATCAACACTAAGGGTTGTTTGGCCCTATAGCCTTTTCCAATAAAAGGTCTTTTATACATTTTTCCCTCAAGACAAGATTCACAAGGTGGTAATGAATCATCTTCTAACTCATTTAGAAGTTCATTCTTTACCAAACAACCGATTCTCTTGATGTTTATGTGACCTAGTCTTAAGTGCCAAAGATAGATATTATTACTTTTAGAAGAAATACATTGCCTTTTTTATGATGATTAGCAATTTTAATCATTTCCTGATTTAAAAGTGCTTTTATTTCAGTTGGTCTTAACACATATAAGTTATTTTCTAATTTAGCAGAACAAATATGTACACCATTTTTTGAAATGAACGCTTCATTAACTAAAAATTTAATTGAGTGCGATTGTTCTAATAAACAGAAAATAGATATTAAGTTCCTTCTTATAATAGGAACTGAAACGACTACATGAACTGAAACGACGTCTGCCGTTCCGACCTGGAGAGTCATCTCACCCTTTTCCAGCTGCTCAAAGGAGTTATTTCCCTACAATGAACAGCAAACATGATTAGTTTCTTCTGAATCAAGTATCCAGGCAAACTCATCATGCACAATCAAGCATGTTTCCAAAAAAAGTAAATCAAATTCACCTTCTTTTTTCGTCTTCTTTTTAGCGAGGTACTTAGGGGAGTTTCATTTCCAGTGTCCATCCACATTACAGTGAAAACATTTTCCTTGTCAGCCACCTTGGCCTTTCCCTTGCCCTTGCCAGCAGCAGTGGGAGCCTTCCCCTTGTTTCCATTCTTCTTCTGAATCTTCATAGAAGCAGAAGAATAGATACAACTTTAGTCCTAGAGGATGAACCTTTGTGGAACTTTCTTTTGGAATGGGCAATGTTTTGCCTCTCCTTCTATTTGTCCCTTGTTTTTCAGAAAAGACTAATAAAGCTGTAGCTCATTCAGGAGACTAGTCAGGTTGAATTGAATTTTGTTCATCATCACATTACTGCGAAATTGAAGAAAGCTTTTCAGAAGAGATTATAGGATGAACGCAACCTGACTACGCTCGTCTATAACCGCTCCATTTGCCTCTGCAGTGTTAAATTGGACCATCATGTCCAAGACATGTTCCCGAACAAATGTGCCCTCTTTCATGCGTCCAATGTAAATGTACTTGAGGGCATCTTGGTGGAGTTCGTAGGACGACTTTCCAAACATCTATTGGAGAGATTCCATAATCTCTCTCACAATGACCATAATCTCATGTTTCTTGGCCAAGACGTCAAATATGCTAGCCAAGATATAGACTCGAGCTTTTTCATTTGCCTTTTTCGAGCGGTCATAAGCATCCTTTATCGCTTGGGATACACTACGAGCAAGGGTCGGAGGATGTTCCTCCATTAAGACAAACTGTAGATCGTCTACAACAAGAATCGTATTCAAGTTGGACTTCCACGTAGAATAATTCTCACTGGTTAATTTTTTATTTTTAAGCAGTGTTATTATAAAGGAAGACATTGTTGAAAATAAACAATGACCGTATTAGTTATCTTTGCCTTAACCCATCACACAAGCTAATAAAGGCATAAAATCCAATCAAATTCTGAAAAACAAGTAATCATAGATCCCTAAGAAACTATTGATTCGATTTTGCAACGATGCTTCAGAGGTTTAGTGTAACCACCACCAAAGGGTGATCAGCTACTCATCCTCTAAAATGAGACAATTCTCAACTAAATCTAATACGAGAATAACTCATATTCCTATAGACTATAGCCAACGTTGTTCAGGCAAGGATTTGTTAACACATTTAACTCATCCCCATAAGTGTATCCCTCCCACTTTTAGATCCCACAGGTACGTAGCAACAGGCTACCGTTAGGAAAGACGACTATTAGAAATTAACCTAAGAAACCATAGCCTTTCCAGGATTTCATGCTATTCCAAATCCTACGATCAGACCCTCCGAAGGGATGGTTGCTCCAGGAAAACATGCAAGGAGATCATAAGAATCTCAAGATGTGACCTAGAGGCGGAGACCGAAGGATACATTGACATATGTCTCACTCCCACATACTATAGACATTTTCCCCATTCACCTTGTTATTGACCCATACAAACACTTTTCGAAGGGAGGCCACACCTAAGGCTTCACGAAGCTGAGTATGAATCTCACTTTTGAATATAGGGACATAGAAGCAAAACGTGATTTTCAATATCTCATTTTGTAATTTTTCTCCCACTAAAGTGTCCTATCGTATTTTCTAGGGTTTATTTAACTTAGATAAATTTGGCTAAGTAATCTTTCTAAGTCTATTCTTATTATAACACTTATGAAAAAAAATATATGTTCTAGGTGAATTAAACTCCTTTAATTAACCTAGTGACAATGCATACTAACATCAAACTATGATTAATTCAGCTCAAGTTCCGGGTCAGTTCCCAGATAGGAGGTATTCCGTTAACCGTCAACTTAAAAACCCCCAATCTTAGACAGAACTTCTCCTGTAGAATTCCCTTATAATCATAGTAATTTTTTTCCTACTTAGTTCATTAAAACTATTTTAAAAAACTAAGATAAAAAATTATAATCCTATTAGAAGTTGATCTTAGGTCTAATTAATTTTAAATATTTTAAAACTAATTTATTAACCTTATGATCCTATGTTTGCATGCAATTCTTGATTATAGATTGATGGTTTCTAATCATTAAGTTGATTTTTTTTTTAATTATTAGCCCTATAATCATGTTGTTCTATGTTTTTAATTAATAAACAAACCATATAACATGCATTGCATAATTTAAAATAACAATTACATTAATACAATGGATGTGACAAGCTCAATGCATATTGATTTTCAAATAAAAAAATATAACACTTTATATTAATGCAAACATGAAAATAAATTAAGCATGCTCAAAACTTTATAATAAATATAACTCTTTATATTTATCTAAGTAATTACATGCTTCATGCTTTGTTAATTTTAAAAAATATATAACAATTATATTAATATAAAAATACATGAATATGTTTAACCTAAAGTGGGATTATATCTAAATGTCATTCATAAAGCGTTAAAATAGCTAATGAATCGGTTAATTGGCCCCTAGGATAAAATTAAAGCAAAAAATTACATTAATTTTACTAATTTTATCCTAAGTAGTGTTCAACCGCACCCGAACCAAACCAGAAGAGCTCGAATCGTGAACAAAACTGTCAAAAAGGGGCCAAAATCGCTTGAACCATGCTGAAAAAACATTGAACTAGGCCAAAACCGCTCAAAACCGGTAAAAAAATGCTTGAACTGGACCAGAAAACCACTGAACCAGCGGAGAACTGGTCAAACCAGGCACAAAAGTCAAAGAAGTGATTGAATCGGTGTGAACACCATCCCAGACCGAGTCGAACCGGATGAACGAGGTCGAACTGCGCCCGAAAGATCGAACCAACCAAATGAACCGCGCCTCCTAACGTCACGCCGATGTCATCCTAAACATAAAAATGACGTTAGCGATCGAATTGGACGAACCAGTCTCCACTCGAACCGGACCGTGTGCGAACCGTTGGGGTTGATGTCACACTGACATCAACCAACGTTTGATGTTGACGTCAGCCCTCTCGTTGGCCGCTGCCGCTGCTGTACAATTTTATTTTTCCCGAATGGCAGCCATTGTTTTCCTCCATTTTTGGCCGAAAATGATCCCGATCTTCATCGTTCTTCAACCTAATTCTAGACAGAGACTTACAGGCTAAATTTACATTAAAGTTGCCCAAAACGCAAGGGCCCTCAAATGATCAAATCACATAAAATAAGTAAATCTATTGCCAATGTAAACCTAAACAGTTCATAGCAAGCCAAAAACATTCATAATGCATTTAATCCCACCTTTAAACCATGCAAAATTAAAGTTGACACTAAAGTAGAGATGACTCTGATACCAATTGAAGGGGTTAAATCCCCGCGCAACGAAAAAAATATTCAGATCTAATCTAGTTTTAATGCCAAATATATTTGCATTGTAAAACAAACCTAGACTAAATATACATTTTCAACAAAATAAAGAAAGAGGGAATTTCTTACCTTTAAATGTCTTGATCTAAACAACTCCTAAAAGACCTTCATTGGTATCCTCTGATGGATTTTATGAGGCGGGATGGTGGGATCCCTTCTTCTCAATCTTGGAGTAAGGGAAAAAGAAATTGGGAGGACAACTTTTCGAGAGAGAGAGCTTTTTTTTTTCTTTCTTTTTCTTGTTAACAGTGTAACAACTGTAACCACTATGAGAGAATACGAGGGAGAGGGAGAAACTGAGAGAGAAGACTCCCTCACCCCTTGAAAAGTGTAACTCTCAAACGTGGAGAGTTACAACTTTTTTAAAATTTATTTATTATTATTATGATTAATTAAAATAAACAAATATAATTTTAGTTTGTTTATTTAATTAAATAATAATAAATATATTTAATTTAACTAAATAAATTAAATCAAATTTAATTTTATTAATTAATAAAATAAATTAATAATAATTAAATATCTCCCATATTTAATTAAATGTGTATTAGAATCATATTCTAATACATCCCTCTCACATTGCCTATAGTTTCAATTCAATTAATTGAATCAAATCATATTTGATTAAAAAAATTAAATTAACATAATTCTCCAATTAATTAATTATTAAATTAAATATCACATATTTAATTTAACCTTATAATTGAATCACATTCAATTATCTCTCTCATATAATCTATAATTTAGATGTGCATCTTATGCGCATTATTTTTAACTTATAGTTTTGATATGAAATTATTTCATATTACATTTAATATTTGAAATCCTTCAAATATTTAATTCTCCAATAAATTAATTTTTAAATCAAATTCAAAAAATAAATTTATATCATAAAGTTTAATTAAACTATAAACTTTAGTATTATAATGTATCAACATACATTATATTGTTTTCCTTAGTAAACCTGAACTATTCAAATTACTTTAATTTCCTCAACACCCTTGAATGAGCTGCCAGTGGGACCTAATGGACTTACAGATCAGAAGCTCCAATAATATGAGATTAATTGGCTAAACTCATTAACCGAGTTAATCAATATTCGTTAACGATGGGTACACTCCGCTATAGACTCACAGTTGCACTCTTCTCCATGTATAGACAATCATTTAGTAAACATTCGGGCGTGCAATCATTTAGGAAATAGCTAGACGATCGTTTAGCAAATCCTATGCGATCGGTTAGAAAGAAGCGCACGTGTATACGATCGTTAAAAACGTTGAGCTATCATATAGTCTCTCAGTTTGCTATGTGATGGGCAATATACAACTTGTGAACGAATGATCGATTTCTTTGTAAAATGAAAACGATTTTCATTTTATTCTTCAGTTACAAAATCTGAATGAAACCTCCTACTATCACACGATTACGGAGAAAACGCCAGCACAATTATCCTATAATTGTCCAATTAAAAAATAATAAATATAATCATATTATATTCATTAACCTATGGTTTAATATCACATTATATGCAATACATTAACCATAGTTTTTTCTCCTCCACTAAATATAAATCATATTATATGTCATTTTCCTCCAAATAATGTATCTCATACATAATGTCAATCATATCATATATTATTAACTAGTTCAATCAAATCATATATAATCGAACTCCCTCTTGTCAATTTGAATATTTCAAACTGACCCAAAAACTGATTCTACACTTGAATTCATTGAGCTGCCAAGGGGACCTTTTAGACCTATGGCTCGAAGCTCCAACAGCCTATGAATAACTGACTAAACTCTTTAGCCACGAGATCCACCATCCGTTAACTTCTAGGCATTCCACTCAGTTGAACTCTTCTTACCACAGATATATTTATGCGTCCATCGGATAGAAACAATCAACAGTACGATAACCCTTCACAGATGTTTATAAGTACAATTGGGCCAATTTACCGTTTTACCCCTATAGCTACATCTAACTTCTTAAGTACCACTGATCCCTCTAATGAACAATACAACATAGTCCTACTATGTGTGGACACCTCTCGGTCCATGAGAAGATATGTGGCACCACATCGTTCAAGCCCTGGGATTAGCCCTTAAGGAAACAATCTATTTACTTACCCATGCTTCGGGAATGAGTGAATTCCATCTTGTGTAGCTTAGTTCCCAGGTCCCAAATCTGACGAATCCCCAAACTATTAGGTTTGAGTCGACGAATTGGCCAGTCGCACCCATGCAAATCAAAGGACCGACCTCAAAGATCGGAGTTCCTAACTCAGTCAGGATTGAGGTCATGTTACCTATGGTCATCCTAGTGAAGTTAAGTCTGTGTCATGAACGACATTATATAACGAGTCTATAACAGTTTGTTGTTCGTCTTATACAAACTCTTTGTCTAGGATGCCTCCGCTCAATGTCCCCACATGATCAAGATTAGACCATTTGTAGCAAGTCACAACACTTGTATCTATTCTACAAAGCGTGACACATCCGTAGCGTTATCAGGATAAGATTTCCCTCCTACATCCATATACTATAGACCATTTTGGTTATCGCTTAAGACATGATCCACTTATATATCTCCACATACATGCTTAAGTTACAAATGACAACCAAGGATCTTAGTTTATTGGTTTGTGGTAAAGCAAATAAAACATCAAATTTTCATAGACATTAAGTGCAGAAAATATCATATATTATACATCACAAGCGTTTGTTCAAAACTGTGTATACAAACTACAGGACATGAGAGTTTAAGGCATCATCCCCAATAAAAAATTGTCGCAAAATATCATTCTTAACAACACAATTTATACTAGCATCACTAAAACAATTTGTAACATATTCACAAGCATTACTAAATTTTAAAAACTTTTACCAACATATTTACCTCGTCACTGAAAGTAACAAAATATTCCATAAAAAATTAAGTAAATTTTTACATCCGTCCAAAAATCTCTATCGATTTCCCATCTTATTTTGTTTTCCCTCCCATCTTTCCCTCATTTCCATTTCCCCAAACCCTTTCCTCTTTTATTTTTCACGCTGAAAGGAACCCTCGCCGTCGTTGAAAGGGAACCCTTGCCGCCGCGCCAGTCGTCCGAGTCTCACTAGCCGTCGCATCGCGTAGCTGTTTAATCCAACCGCTCGTGCACCACTAGATTTGAGTCGGAGTTCTCAAACACGTGCCACGACTTCTTTGATGCCAGCCGTGCGTTCTCTCTGCCAGATCTCTCTCTCTTCTCGGCATCACGGGCCAGCCATTTGCATCGCCTCGCCCAGCCGCTGCCACTACCGTGAACCAGCCGCTCCACCGTTGACCGCACCTCTCTCTCCGTTGAGGACTAGCCATTCTACTATCGAGGACCGGTCGCACCATACCCGAGTTTCAAATCGACTCGTTCCTATCGCGATTTTTCTGACTTCGGTTCAGTCTATTCATGCCTTGCCACCAATCATCGCTGCCGTTCCTTTCGGTTTCATCAGATCATGAGTTTTATGGTAAGATCTAAATGATTTTCATGGGTTTTTCAGAATCTTGAATACCCAATAAATTATGTGTTTAATTATCATTGCAATCATGATTTGGAGGTTGGACTTGACCGTTTGAAGGAGTTTATGAGACCGTTGGCGTGCTTGATGCATTATTTTATGATGTGGAAATATGGAATGAGATGCAGTGATGGGATTACATTGAGCAACAAGTTTTCTCAGTGGAATCCAAGTATAAACCCCACTGAGTTTCCTGGTAAGTCCAGAGTCGAACTCAGGGACTTGGAAAAACGGTATGCGGTGGTAATTTTTAGGAAGACTTTGTGGTAGTCGGTAATTCAAATAGTTGTTTGGATTGTTGTTTGCGGTAATAAAAATAAACAAATACGACAGAGTTTCGAAAAGAGTTGATAAAACGGAAGATGCGATGAGTATGCAGCGATAGGGTTGAGAAAGGATTTGGCTAACACTTCCTAGGATGCGTTCATGTTATGCGACCATGCAATACACATACAATAGTAAACCATCTCTCGATGCGAATGTTATGGCTCCTAATGTTAGAACGCATGTGATACATGCAATAAGTCTATAGGACCTACACATAAGCCTCTATTCTTATTTGTGCGATGACAAAATGACACACACACAAATAAGGCGACCACATAATATCATACCTATCTCTAGGGTGCATGCGATGCAAGTTGGCAAACAGAGCTTATCTCTAAGTCCCTTTCTCTTGTTTATGCATATCTAATCTTGCTCTTTCGAGTTTAGATTCTAACCTAGCTCTCTCAAGTTTTAGGTTTTTTCTTTAGACTCTCTCTCGAGTAGCTCTAAAGGGGTGTTAGGCAACGCATAAAATAAGATGATCGCATGAGTTGAAGATCCTAGGTCATGTTAGCTTAGTTCTTCTCAACTCATTCGATAAGTTTAGCTACTCATGCATGATAAGAGAGTGAACAGATGTAGAATAAGAACTTTCATTATATAAATATAAAGTTGAAATACAAAATAACAATGCAAGAAGAGAATAAAGAGCATGGTAGCAATCTCTTGCTTCCCAGGCTTTTACACCGTCTTTTCTACTCTTGTTCAAAAGATAGTCTCGCTCTCGCGAGAGTCAGCCCATCGTCTCTTCCCTTATTTTGCTCTGCCCTAAAATAAAAAGGAAAACTATGGACAAGACTAAACTATCTAAGGGAAAAATCTCTAACTCTCTGAACTCTTTTTCTGAAGGTTGCCTTCGATATTTATAAGGCCTTCAGGGTGAAAGGCGGATTCTCTCTTATGATTGCACAGATGGGATGGCTTTAATTCTCTGACTGATGCATCGAATATTTGTCACCGAAAAGCTGAATGTACTTGTTATCGTTAGCGACTTGTCAACTTAATTCGGATTCGATCGTCATCAGCTTTCTGTCCTTTCGTGATTAATTATGCTTTTCACCCAGATGTGCCCACCAAGTTGCGCCGGCCCTATGCGGAAATCCTTCTTGAGTAGATGTTTGTGAGCATAAATCACCGCAAAGCCTTGCGGTAATGCTACGCTCGACCATTGATTTCTTGTGATCGCGCTTTCTGCCTTGCGTCAACGCATATTCTGCATAAAAATACAAAAATTAATTGTTTCTATGCGATGAATGCATGCCATCACAATATTATAAACTTAATGCTTTTTGGACACAATCTAACATATTTTATCAACGCAAACCTTCATTGTTTAATAAATTAGCACTGTACTAACGTGCATTTCTGCCCGTTATCAGTGCTATCAAGCAAAGTTAAGGTGATTTTGGCAAGAATTTTTGGTATGATTTGGGACTTTGTTACTTGTTTGGTTCGAGTGTAATTTATACAAATTAAGTTATTAAGTTTTGTTGCCGATTTTGGTGTGATTGAACGCTTAGAAGTGTGAACCTAAAGGTTAAAATTTATTTTGCTTTATGTATTACGATTTAGTTCCAATATTGTGGAGATTAGAAGGGTGTTGGTTGCTCAAATAATTGTTTGGGCTTAAATTCAACGTTTGGAGGTGAATTTGAATCGGACCACACCTTAGGTAAGTTTATTTGGAAATATTTGGTAATATTGGGGAGTTTGGAATTAGGATTGAGTTTTTAATTGTAAAGCTTGTTTTATTTTTAGGCTTGATTAATGATTCGAGAATTTCACAAAGATTCAATTTCTTTTTGGTTCGACTTAATATCAAGTTAAGTAATCTTACTACCGGAACTGTCTGTGTGCCAGGCGATGAAATTTCAGCTTTCGTTTGAGGATTCTGAGGTTGACTATATTGACTTATATGAGGTTAAATGAGTTATCCTGATTATGTATGCAAAAATGTGATGAATGCTAGCATGGATGATGTTATAGTTATTTACATGATTGGCTGGATGAACTATGAACATGGTGATTATATTTGCATGTTGTGGGACCGTGTTTATGATGCATGTTATATTTATGCTAGTGATAGTTTCACTTACTACTAGTTAGTTACCCACTAGAGGGGGTGACCTTCTTCGAGGTTCACCAGAGGTTGTGTTTCCTTTAGAATTCACTAAAGGCGTTGTTTCCTTCAGAATTCACCAGAGGTTGTATCTCCTTCTGGTGGCTTTATTAGAAAGCTTGGGTCCATTCTTTAAGGCATGCCATGACCATGAGTTACATGTTATTGGGTGTGTATACAATTGGATATCATCTATGTCTAATGAAATGGAGTTTTTAGTAGAATTTGTTGCTTCCTATATCGGAGTTGTAACTTATCAAAGCTTGTGGGTCTCATATGTGAAGCCTGTATGTGGGTTTGAGGTAACAAGAATGAAAAAGAACATAACTTGAACATGAGATGGATAGTTGGGTTGAATGTTCTGGTAGTCATATATGAAATTATTGGACTAAGTTGGGTTGATAAGTTTGTTTATGGTTTCCATTGAGTTCTTTTGCGTTTATAATTTTATAAGTATTTTTGTTTATATCTATGCATTTTTCTAAATGAAAATTGTTGCTATTAGTCCTTTCTCTTAGCTTGATAGGCATACTTGTTTGGATTTATAAGTAATTATCCATTGAGTTTTTTATACTGTCTATTGAGTTCGTCTTAGTTCATGACTTTCATTATCTTGTTGAGTTTATTTATTTTGATAAGTTGAGTTGTTTGTGTTTAGTAGTTATAAGTTTTTTTTTTTTTTTTTTTAAGTTTATGCATTTGTCATTTGAATTTGAGTTCTATTAGTCTTTTCTCTTAGTTTGGATAAGCTTACTTGCTTGCGTTGATAAGTTTGTTTATAGTTTTCATTGAGTTGTATATATTTATATGTTTTTTTGGTTTATGTTTATATATTTTGTTTTGTGAAAATGGTTGTTATAAGTTTTTCTTTTAGTTTGATACGTTTACTTCCTTGGATTGACAAGTAGTTTTCTACTGAGTTGTTTATGGTTTTTATTGAATTTGGTATGAAAATCTTCCTTGCTGTTAAGTTTGTTTATGGTTTCCATTGAGTTGTATGTGTTTGTAAGTTTTTTGGTTTATGTTTATATATTTTGCAAAATTCTAGTTTGTTGTATTTTCTATTAAGTTCATAAGAATCATTAACTTGTTGAGTTTATGTCTATCTTTATGTTTATGTTTATGCATTTTGCCAAGTGATTTGGGATTTATTAGTCTTTCCTCTTAGTTTGAAAACATTTAGGACGAAAGTAGGAAGATGCTTGAGTTCAAGTTGGGTGTGGTGAATCTGACCACTTCATTAAAAAAAGCTAGGCGTGGTGAATCTGACGATGGGATTTCTTGAAGTATTTAAGCTCAAAAAGACAATTATTTCGGCTCAACAAGTAATTTTAAGGTTTTAGAGTCTTGTACTTATTATAGTTACTATTTTTTTTATCTCTGTAAGTTGGCTATAGCTTATGGAGGGACAAATAATTATATTACTTTTGTTGAAGCGAAAGAGCTAATTGTTATGTTTGTTGAAAGTTGTGTATACAAATATCTTATTACTTTTATTATTTCCTATAAATGTCTATTAGTTAACCTTCTTCGATGTTGGTCAATACCCCTAGAGTGTCAGTTTTTGGTGGACATTATAGCCTAGTTTTGTGCTAGTGATAACAGGTTCATATATTAAATTGAATATTATTTTTTTAATTAATGAAATACCTTTAATGATGTTTACATGTGTTGTAAAAGATGCTTGTAATGACCATTGATCCACATTTAACAACAATCTTATATGTTGCTAAAAGTTAACTTTTAGAGACGAATTTTCAATGTCACTATATAACACAAATAGCGAAAAAATGAGTCTTGCTAAAAGTATGCTTTTAGTAACGCGGTAGCATCAGTAAAAGTTACGTTTTAACAGGGCGTAGTAAGTATGTCACTAAAACTTTCGACTATGGGGCTATCGCGACACTCACATCAACACGCCTCTATGATTTGCTAATACTTTTAGCAGCATTTTTTTTTTCTTTTAGCAATTTATTTTACTCACCACTGAAAATTATTTTTCTTGTAGTGATTCTAAATCATCTTCACTATATAAAGGTTCAAGTCTTAGAACACTTTTGCTTATCTACAATATGCACAGACTGATATTGGTCGTTGAAAAAGGTTTTCTTATGTGTTAAATTTCAAGTTAGGGATTGTTGGTGAAATTTTATATTTTTCAAACGAAGGAAAACAAAAGTAGAGAATCTCACATTGGTTATTTTACAAGGAGATGTCACCTTATTTACCCCACCTTTTTATTGGGTTTTATGTCCTAAAATCTCACAGTTTGTAAAATGATAAACATTTTCTATTATCAATATACTTGTTATTGATATCGTAAATTGTATGAAAGTCTAAATCAAATAAACTAAGACCCATGACTATTTTATGAGTACTTGAACTTTATGTGGAGACATAAGAATGGATCGGGTTCAAGTAAATAGTCAAAATGATCTATGGTTCATGAATGAGGTTGGGTACCTTGTTCTGGTAACACCATTGGATGTGGCCTACTCTGTAGTTATTACAAAGAGATATAAAGTGCTACATATGATGTGATCCTAATTCGTACATGTTATGACATGAGGAGTGGGGGCGTCCTATGCAATGAGTTTGCATAAGATCAAGACCAAGAAATAAGTCACTCTTACTTTATAACGTTGTTGTTTAAGACTGACTATTTCACCTAGATGACATACGTAATTCGATCTTAATCCTAAGCTAACTATGAACTCCTGTTTATTCAAGATTACCCTTAGATTTTCATAGTTGAGGGTTGGCTCAATAGCGTCGGCTCAATAAGACTTCCATTTCAGGGGTAAGACTAGATAGATAGTTGGGGACATAAGGTGCAAGACGGAGTTCATGCCTACCCAATTTAAGGATAGAAGAAAGGTTGTTCTCTCAATTACTGAATCCAGGTCTTGAACAAGGGGCCCACCCTCTCACTGGCTGAGAGAGTTTTATTGTGATTGGATCACACAAACCAGTTGTTCATTAGAGGATCAATAGGGACTTGAGGAATAAGAACATAATTTTGGGGGTTAAATAGATATTTGACCAGCCGTTATTAAGAATAACCTGTGAAGGGTTGACTTGCTGATTATGGCTAAATCATGTGGACACTAATATATCTACAACGAGGGGAGTACAACTATGGGCTTTAGTGGAGTGACCACTTAGTTCACAAATGGGGATTAATTTGGTCTAATGAGTTTAGCCATTTAATCTCGGATCGTTGGAGCTATGATCTGTAGGTCCGCAGGTCCCCCTACTAGCTCGTAATGGACTAGCTCTCTAGAAATAGCGTGATAAGTTTAATTTGAAACGTTTAAATTAGAATTAGGGAATTAAGTGATTATGAGATATAATTATGTTTAATTTTGGAATTAAACGGAATAGGAGAATTTATATATTTAAATATGATTTAAATATATAAAGATGGATAAGTGTTAAAATTAATTTAATACTTCAAATTAAATTAATTAAGTTTTATTTAATAATTAATTTATGAAATTAATTAATTTTTCATTTTTAAAATCAAATAGGTTTTTTAAATCAAAATTTGATTTTTAGATAAAATTGAAAAAGGAAAAGAAAACAAAAACACAAAATGGAAAAATGGTTTTTTCCATTATCCATGACTTAACTAGCTCACACATATAGCAATATATTTACCTTGTCTTCTCCAAGCATGAGCTGCAACTCATGCAACTCCTCTTTGCATGTTGATCTACAATATAATGAAGAGCTTGGAATAAAATCGGGCATGCAATCTACAGAATTTTGAGAGAAAATTCGATTTGAAGAATGGTTCTTCAACAAGGTTGCTGCAGTGAGCTTTTATCCTTCATTCCTTGATTCAAGCTTGTTTTGAGTCCCACAACTCAATCTAGAGCACCAAGAGAATAGTGGGGAAGGTCTTGAGGTGGCTTATACCAAGATATGGAGAAGATTGCAAATGGAGAAGAAGCTTTGAAGAAGTTCTACAAGAGGTAAGTCTTGAAACCCATTTTTCTGCAGCAGCATGCTTTATATTATGCCAAAATTAGTGAATTTGAATGCTTAGATGATTCTTGTGCTTCCGCTGCTGTTGATACATTCCTACAATTGGTATCAGAGAATCAAATAAGCATTCAATTCGGTTTAATTTTGGTTTGGTGGGTGTTTTATATGAGAAATATGAAACTGGTGCATTGATATGGTTTTCTGAGTTTTGGCTATTTGATTCTCTTTAATTTCTCATTTTAATTTGTAATTGGCTCTTGGTTGATGAGCTTTAATGTGTTCCCAAGAGTCTGTACTTTATTTGGAGTCATTAGAGTTGAAATTAAGTTGTAAATCGAAGAAACAAGCAAAGGGGCCGAGTTGCAGTTCCAGAAAATCAGTCTCTGTTCTTATCGTCATTATGGTTTCAGTTGCTAAACGATCGTCTAGCTCCAAACGCTACACGATGTGAAGAAAAGCTAGACAATTGTATAGCAATGGCCGTTGGTCGTTGTGATGTTGAACGTTAGACGATCGTGTACTTGCAGAAGCTAAATGATGCGTTTAATTTTCTCTGCAATAGCATTAAGCGATCATTTAGCTTTGGCGTGGGAACTAAATGATACGTTGAATTTACTATACGATGGTACTATGCGATCATTTAATAATGATGTGCTCTAAGCGATGCGATAAAGTGCTACGCGACAGCGCTGAGCGATCGTTTAGATGCGGAGCTAACCGATCGTGTAGACGAAGTGCTATGCGATGCGTTGAAGTTTCTATGCGATGGAACTAAACAAATCGCTTACCTACGATGTTGAACGACGCGATGATGTTCTATACGATGGAGCTAAGAGATCGTTTAGCTACGACAGATACTAAAACAATGACTTGCAATGCTAGCTTCTGTTTGCTTGTTTTTGCCAAAACTAAAACCATATCAGTCTGTGTTTAATTATTTATGCATTTGATGTATGTTATAATTAAATAAATCTTGTATGTGCATATAGTATGCCATTTAGATTTAAAATCCCACCATAGGAAGCATGTAACATGCATTGAAAGTATGTTATAATTGTTATAATATATAGTATGCATGTTAGGGTTTCTTGTATTTAATATAAATGTTATTTTAAATGTTGAATGTGTCATGTATGTTATGGATGAATAGCATATCTAAAGTTTTATAAGTTGTTATAAAATTGGGTTAGACATTTAAAATCCATAAACAACAGCTGCATGCTCACATAGGTTGACCACCTGTTTTAATTGTTAAAATATATCAAACCTATGTTACAAACTCAATTGGTATATAATCTTGTCTAAGGCTGGGGGTACTTAAGTTGATGGGTTACAGAACACCTCCTACCTGGAAATTATGGCCAAATTATTGAGCGTTGGTAACCGATTTTATAAGCATACGTGAGTGATGTAAGGTAATAAAATGGTTAATCACCTAGACATCGTAGGTTAAAATCCAATTATAAGAGTTATACTTGGATAAACCACATAGACTTAGGGTTGTTTATTAGCCGAAAAGAACCTAAGTATAAATCTACCCAAAATAGAACATTTCAGTGGAAGTTTAATAACTTCTATATGATAGAGTTATTAGAAAACTTCAGTTGGAGATTAATAACATATATGATACGTTATTTTTAGCTCTCACATCTCTAAGAGTTCACAATCTAGATTTAAGCTGTACTTCATGTCACCCTGGGAGTGACCTCCCTTCGGAAAGTATTTTTTAGCTTAAATCTCGATTACGGTGAATAAGAGGAAGTTGTTCAAATATAAGTCTATTATACGATAAAAGATTTCAACTACCACGTCTCCACATAGTTTACACCGTGAGATTCATATGACGCTTCGTGTCACCCTGGGAGTGACCTCCTTTCGGAGAGTGTTTATTGGGATTGGTGTCCTAATTCTTCCGGAGTCTCGTTATTTTGTAAAGATGCACATTGTTAAATGAATAAAATCAGTGTTATTTAATTCTAGCATTTACTCATATCCAATAAACAAAGCTCCTTGGTTGTCTTATGTGAACTTAAGCATGTATATGTGATATACAAGTAGATCATGCCTTAAGTGATAACCTAAATCGGTTTGTAGTATAAGGATTAAGGTGGGATACCTGATCCTGGTGACACTACGGATACGACCCGCTTTGTAGAGGTTTGCAAGTGTTGTAAACTACTACAAATGGTAGATCTTGACCATTCGTGTGGAGACGTGGAGCGGGGGTTTTCTATACAAAGAGTTTGTATAAAACCTGGACCATGAGATGACTAGACTATGTATATAACGTCGTTGATACTAGAGACTTGCATCTCACCTAAACAACCATAGGTGTCACAACCTCAATCCTGAGTGTTTTGTGAACTCCTGCCTTTGGGGGCGGTCCTTTGATTAGTATGGGTGAGAGTTGCCAGATTGCCAACTCAACATGCCTATCTTTTTGGAGACGTGTCTAAACTGGGAGCTGGGAACTCAATCCACAATATGGAATTCACTTCTTTCCCGAAGATGGGATAAGTAGAGAGATTGCTCCCTTAAAGGCTAATTCTGGGGCTTAAACATAGTGGCCATAACTTCTCTTTGGAAGAGAAGACTCAGTCATAGTAGGGCTATGATTTATGATCATTAAAGGGATCAGTGGTACTTAAGGAGACAGATGTAACTACAGGGGCATAAAGGTTATTGGCCCAGCTGTACTTACGAGTGATTTGTGATGGGTTATCGCACTACTCATTAGTTAAGATGAACACATAATATATCTGTAGTGAGGAGAGTTCAGTTGTCGGTCTTTAGTAGAGTGCCTGGCAATTAACGGATGGTGGATCCCGTTACTAAAGAGTTTAGTCAGTTATTTACGTTCCGTTGGAGCTTCGGATCTACAGGTCCATGAGGTTCCCTTGGTAGCTTGGATTCATGTTGAAGGATCAAGTTCTTGGTGTTGATTTGAAATGTTCAAATTGACAAGAGGTATCTTGATTATAAATGATATAATCGATATGATGTATAAGATACATATAATGGAGGATTGATGTATATGAGATTTACATTAAGTACCATGGAATAGGAAAAGAACTATAGTTTTTATGTTTCATGAGATGAAATATTAAAACTATAGGTTATAAATATAGTATGATAAGTTGGCTATCATTTATATTTATAATAATATTAATTATTAGATAATTAATACTTTTTCTTTTAAATAACCAAAGTAGTGGGTGGTTATTGATCATGGTAACCATGAGTTTGAAAGGAAATTGGTTTCCTTTTTTTGGAAAAAAAAAAAAGGGGTTTACAAAGGTTTGAAAAAGTTTTTTGAGTTCTCTCTGGCAAAAAGAAACTCACAAAAATCTTCAAGTAAATACAGATTTACTAAATGACAGCTGGGCTAGGTAAACGATCGTGCAGGTCCTGGCTAAACGATCGTGTAGTGTTTACTAAACGATCGCATAGTTTGCTAGACGATCGTTGGCCTAAGGTAAATTATCGTGTAGAATCGACCGAGCTAAACGATAGAGCTAAACGATCACATAGTATTTGCTAGACGATCGCATAGCTTTATCTAACCGATTGGGCATCGACCTATATGATAGGTCTTCGACTTCTCCCACTTGCCAGTCGTGTATGCGATCGTTGTTTCCTCCATTCGTCTGCCTCACACCAAGTCCAAATAGAGCCCACCCTCTGGATTATCACACCGAGAATACCAAGGTCACCTTGTTGGTGGTGTCAGACTCAACTCGACACCGTCGAGGTTTTCTGGAGGCCGTTTGTGGTGCTTTGGAGGAGTCCGTTCGTGGTGTTGCGGGGGATATCGTGACCGAGGAGATCATTGAGAACGAGCACGAAGTGTTCGTGCGGTGTTGCGGTCATGTATATCGAGTGCTCGTGAGTGCAATTGTTCGATCAAAGTTGCGTATCGGAGCGTGGAGATGCTTATGCCGTTGTTAGTGTAGTTTCTCCTTTTATACATTAGATGTTTCATGCTAAAATTTCTCTGTAAATTGTATAACCGCTTGTATTGAAGACGACTATAAATGATTTGTTGATTCATGATTGTAATTTGGAATAGTCTTGTTCTGCTACTCACGAAAATCTCGTGTTCGATTTCCTTCAGTTTTGTATAGTCAATATCAAGGTAAACGGAGGAAGTAGTTCATAGTAAGTGGGTGAAGGATATGTGTCAATATATCCTACGGTCTCCTCCATTAGTCTGAACTATGAGATTCCTATGTTGCGCCTGCTGGTTTGCTTTAGGTGGCCCTTTGCTAGTCGTTTAGCAACGGCTATCCCCACGAAGGGTTGTAACATAGGATTCGGAACAACCCAGGCTTTAGTAAAATGAATAGGGTCTTATAGTTCCATCTTGGATGTTGTCTTCTATTTCGGAGGCAAATTCATACCGTCCTATAGGATTTGAAAATGGCGGGTCACACTTACAAGAATTACTAAGTTGTTAGTAAGGATCTTGGCTGAAAACGATAACCAAACGACTATAGGAATAAGAGTTATTCCAGAGACAATAGGAATAAGAGTTATTCCAGGGATAGTGTTTGGTCAAAATTGTTTGTTTTAGTGAAGGAGTATCTGACTGCCCCTCGGTAGCATATATTCTGACTCACTAAAATATCATTGCAAATAAATCATGGCTATGGGTACATTATTACTTTTTGCTAAAATTTGACTTTGGATTTAGTTACAATTTTCTAATTAGAATTTGTTTGAATTTTATCAGCATGTTGAATTCTAGAATACTCGCTTTCGATATACATAACAGTAAAATCAAATTAACAAGCAAATTACTAGTGGTTGATATACCAAAAGAGTTTTAACAGAGGATTGTTCTCTATCTCCCAACTCATCTAAAATTATAAATTATGTAGATGAGAATGTTGAATTCAAACAACAAGATAAATATTATTTACTTGTTATCGAAGCATGTTTAGTGAAAAACGATAAAATTTCGATAATTGATTCAGGTGTCGCTAATCATGTATGTACTATCTCCAAGAACTGTTGACAGAAGGTATAACAATCTTTAAGGTAGGGACCAGGGAGATTGTTTTCAGCCAAAGCAGTGAGAGATATGAAGTTATTTATAGGACATATATTTATTTGAAAAATGTATATTATATTCCTTCTATGAAAAGGAATCTAATTTACGTCTCCTGTTTGCTAGAACAAAATTATAAAGTTTATTTCGAAAATGGTGAAGTGTTCACCAAAATGGGAAATAAACAGATTTGCTCTGCAAAATTAGCAAATAACTTGTACATGTTAAAACCAACTGAGGTCAAAACTGTTTTGAACATAGAGATGTTTAAAACTGCAGGGACTCATAAGAAGTGGAAGATTTCTCCAAATGCCTATCTTTGGCACTTAAGACTGGGTCACATAAATTTCAAAAGGATTGAGAGATTGGTTAAGAACGATCATCTAAATAAGTTGGAAGACAATTCATTACCACCATGTGAGTCTTGTCTTGAGGGTAAAATGACAAAAAGATCTTTTTCTGGAAAAGGACTTAGAGCTAAAGAACCCCTAGAACTAATTCACTCAGACCTTTGTGGGCTCTAAATGTTAGGGCAAGTGTAGGGTATGAATATTTCATCAGTTTCATAGATGATTATTCTAGGTATGGGCATGTTTACCTAATGTACCAAAAGTCTGAAACTTTTGAATAGTTCAAAGAGTATAAGGTTGTGGTTGAAAACCAATTAAGTAAAAAGATTAAAACACTTCGATCGGATCTAGGTGGTGAATATATAGACATAGAATTCTAGAAATTTTTGATAGAACATGGAATTCAGTCTTAACTCACAGCCCCTGGCACACCTCAGCAGAACAGTGTGGTAGAGAGGAGAAACAGAACCTAGTTGGACATGGTTCGTTCCATTATGAGTACACTCAGTTACCAAATTCTTTTTGGGGACACGCAGTTAAGACTGCAGTGTATATTTTGAACATAGTTCCCTCGGAAAGCGTTTCTGAAATGCCTTATGAGCTCTAGATGGGACATAAAGGAAATTTACGTCACTTCAGGATTTGGGGTTGTCCAGTACCTGTTTTGGTGCACAATCCTAAAAGGCTGAAACACCGTTCAAAAGTATGTCTATTTGTAGGCTGCCCAAGAGAAAGTAAAGGTGGTCTCTTTTATGATCCTCAAGAAGATAAAGTATTTATATCGACAAATGCAACCTTCCTGGAAGAAAATTATATAAAGAAGCAGTAAGCTAGTAATAGAAGAAATGTCCAGAGAAACGAAAAATGAATCAACAAGAGTTGTTGATAGAGCAAGTCCGTAAACAAGAGTTATTGATGAAACTGATACTTCACATCCTTCACAAGAGTTGAGAATGCCTCGTCATAGTGGGAGGGTTGTGCAATAGCCTGACCAGTACATGGGTTTAACTGAAACTCAAGTCATCATAACAGATGATGGTTTAGAGGATCCATTGTCTTTTAATCAAGCAATGAATAATGTGAACAAAGACCAATGGATTAAAGCCATGGACCTTGAAATGAAATCTATTGAAGGATCTCAAATCTAAGAGTTCCATGAGCGTGTTCGGATCGTTCTGATGTCACCATCATCAAAATACATATTATACATTCATTACATACAGTTATGCAAACAAAACTCTAATTAACGGCATGCTATGAAAAATAAAAAGACAAGGGAAATAGTTCCATACCAATTGAAGACGTTCTTCACACTTTGGAACTCCAATGCAGCAGAAACCCTCCACGCAATCTACCAGAGCCCAGCAACAGCATCGACAACAGTAGCACAAACAACGCACGAACACGAACGCCGTGGGGATGACACCACCACTAAAGTGCCCTGGGTATTCTCGGAGTGAAAACCCAAAGGGTAGGCTTTGGTGAATTTGGTAGAGGAAGGAGGAACACGAATCGTGTAGGCCATAAGCAAGTGGGAGGGAAGAAAATGCTATCGCATAGCAGAAATGCTTATCGTTTAGGAGGAGCTACACGATCGTGTAGGATTTACTGAACGGTCATTTAGGAAAAGGTACACTATCGTTTAGTAAAATCGGCACACTATACGATCGTTTAGAGAATCTATCTGATCGTGTAGGTGACAGTGTGCGATCGTTTATCGCGAGGTGGACAATCGTTTAGGTGGAGAAGAGCTATCATATAGTCTCTCGAGCGATCGTTTACTTTCACCAACGCGCACTTCTGAAATTCTTTTGACGATTTCTCTTCGGGGCTTTCGATTGAACAACGGGGATTTAAAATGAAAACATTTTTCATTTTAACTCATTGGTTACAATAATCAACGTTCCCCACTAACCCACGCCCGAATGTGAAAATTAGCTTAATTATCATATAATTAACCAATTAATTAATTAATAAATATAATCATATTATATTTTTAACCTATAGTTTGATATCAAATATCTACTATAGTATTTTCTCCTCTACTTGATATAAATCATATTTATATCTAATTTCTTCCAAAATAATGTATCTCATACATCTAGCCAATTATATCCATATATAAATTAACCAGTCCAATTATAATCATATATAATCGAACTTCCTCTTGTCAATTTGAACATTTCAAATTAACCCAAATACTGGTTCTCGACTTTATCCAAGCTACCTAGGGGACCTAATGGACCTATGGCTTCGAAGCTCCAACGGTACGTGAATAGAATCTTTAGTTACGAGATCCACCTCAGTTAACTGTCAGGCATTCCACTAAAGACCAACAGCTGAACTCTTCTTACCATAGATATATTTCTGTGTCATCGAATATAAACAATCATTGAGTACGTGACCCTTCACAGATGCTCGTAAGTACAGTTGAGCCAAAATTACCCGTTATGCCCCTGTAGTTACATCTTACTCGTTAAGTACCACTGATTCCTCTAATGAACAATACAAATAGTCCAACTATGTGTGAAGACCTCTCAGGCCAAAGAGAAGGTGTGTGGCGCCACACATCGTTCAGTCCCAGAATCAGCCCTTAGGAGCTAATATTCTACTTACCCTACCTTGAGGAAGAAGTGAATTCCATCCTGTGTAGCTGAGTTCCAGCTCCCAAATCAGACGGATCCCCAATGGTAGGTTTAAATTCGGCAACCTGGCCACTCGTACCGCAATTAACACAAATCAAAGTACCGCCTTCAATGGCAGAAGTTCCCAACTCACTCAGGATTGAGGTCATGTTACCTATGGTCATTCTAGTGAAATGAAGTCTCTGTCATGAACGGTGTTATATAACGAGATGTTAACACTTCGTGGTTAGGTCTTATACAAACTCTTTGTATAGGGTGCCCCCGCTCGCATGTTCCAACACGAATGATCATTATCAGGCAATCTGTGACAAGTCACAACACTTGTGACAATTCCATAAAGCGGGCTGCATCTGTAGCATTACCAGGATAAGGTTTCCCTCCTATATTCATATACTATAGACCATTTTGATTATCACTCAAGACATGATCCACTTGTATGTCACCACATACATGTTTGAGTCACATACAGATAACCAGGGATATTATGTGTATTGGTTTGTGGTAAAGCAAATAAAACAAGTAACCGAGCAAAAATACAAGATGTGAAGTAAATATCATATATCAACACAAGCGTTTGTACATACTGTTTATAAACTACAGGACACGAGACTTTAGGGCATCAACCCCAACATCTATGTATTTCAATTCTGTCTGGGATCTTGTAGATCAAGTGGAAGGGGTAAAACCCATCGGTTGCAAGTGGATCTACAAGAGAAAACGAGACCAAGCTGGTAAGGTACAGACCTACAAAGCTAGACTTGTGGCAGAAGAGTTTACCCAAAGAGAGGGGTTAGATTTTGAAGAAACCTTCTCTCTAGTTGCCATGATAAAGTCTATTAGAATACTCTTATCCATAGCCACATTTTATGATTATGAAATATGGCAAATGGATGTCAAGACAGCTTTTCTGAATGGCTATCTTGAAGAGAGTATCTATATGTCTCAACCAGAAGGGTTTATACAGCAGGGTAAAGAGCAAAAGGTTTGCGAGCTTAATCGATCCATTTATGGATTAAAACAAGCTTCTAGATCCTGGAATATGAGATTTGACACTGCGATCAAATCTTATGGCTTTGAACAAAATATTGACGAACCTTGTGTCTACAAGAAAATTATCAACAAAACTATCGCTTTTCTGGTGTTGTGTGTTGATGATATTCTACTCATTGGGAATGAGGTAGAATATCTAGCTGACAATAAGAGATGGTTGGCTTCACAATTCCAAATGAAAGATTTGGGAGAAGCACAGTATGTTCTTGGAATCCAAATAGTTCGAAATCGCAAGAACAGAACATTGGCATTATCTCAAGCATCTTATATAGACAAGATGTTGTCTAGGTATAAAATGCAAAATTCCAAAAAATGATCTTTATCTTTCAGGTATGGAATTCACTTGTCTAAGGAGTCTTAAGACACCTCAGGAGGTTGAGGAGATGAATCGAATTCCATATGCATCTGCAGTTGGGAGTTTGATGTATGTGATGTAGTGTATTCGTCCCGACATATGCTATGCCATAGGAATTGTCAGCAGATTTCAGTCCAATCCTGGTCATGACCATTGTACTGCTGTTAAAAATATTCTCAAGTATCTCCGGAGAATGAGAGATTATATGCTTGTGTATGGTCTTAAGGATCTGATCCTTACTGGATACACTGATTCTAACTTTTAGACCGATATTGATTCGAGGAAATCGACTTTGGGGTTAGTATTCACTCTGAACGGAGGAGCAGTTGTGTGGAGAAGCATCAAGCAGAGTTGCATTGTGGACTCCACAATGGAAGCTGAGTATGTTGCTGCAAGCGAATCAGCAAAAGAAACATAGCTGATAAATTTACAAAGGCCCTCTCGGCTAAAGTGTTCGAAGGTCACCTAGTAGAACTAGGTCTACGAGTTTTGTATCATTAGGGCAAGTGGGAGAATTGATGGGTATTGTGATGCCCTAGTTTATTGTATTTGTATATTTTACTCTCTCCATGTAAACTCAACATTGTATATATTTATATTGATGCACTGAAGTTTTAGTCCAAGTGGGAGTATTGTTGGGTTTTATGTCCTAAAAACTCGCAGTTTATAAAATGATAAACATTTTCTATTATCAATATACTTATTATTGATCTCATAAATTGTATGAAAGTCTAAATCCAATAAACTAAGACCAATGACTATTGTATGAGTACTTGAACTTTATATGGAGACATACGAGTGGATCGGGTTCGAGTAAATAGTCAAAATGATCTATGGTACATGAATGAGGTTGGGTACTTTATTCTGGTAACACCATTGGATGTGGCCTACTCTGTAGTTGTTACAAAGAGTTGTAAAGTGCTACATATGATGTGATCCTAATTCGTATATGTTATGATCAGGACCAAGAAATAATTCACTCTTACTTTATAACGCTGTTTACTATTTAAGACTGATTATTTCACCTAGATAACCTAGGTAACTTGATCTTAATCTTAGCTAACTATGAACTCTTGTTTATTCGGGATTGCCCTTAGATTTGCATAGTTGAGGGTTGGTTCAACAGCGCTGGCTCAATAAGACATCCATTTCAGGGGTAAGACCGGATAGATAGCTGGGGACATAAGGTGCAAGACGGAGTTCAAGCCTACCCGATTTAGGGATAGGAGAAAGGTTGTTCTCTCAAGTACTAAATCCAGGTCTTGAACAAGAGGCTCACCCTCTCATTGGGTTGAGAGAGTTTCGTTTGGTGATTAGATCACAAACCAGTTGTTCATTAGAGAATCAGTAGAGACTTGAGGAACAAGACGTAATCTCGGGGATAAAATAGATATTTGACCCAGCCGTTATTACGAACAACCTGTGAAGGGTCGACTTGCTGATTATGGTTAAATCATGTGGACATAATATATCTAACATTCTGAGGAGAGTGCAACTATGAGCTTTAGTGGTATGACTCATTAGATAAACGAATGTGGATTAATTTGGTCTAATGAGTTTAGCCATTTAATCTCGAATCGTTGGAAGCCTATGATCTGTAGGTCCGCAGGTCCCCTACTCAACTCGTAATGGACTAGCTCTAGAATAGCGTGATAAGTTAATTTGAAAACGTTTAAATTAGAATTAAGGGAATTAGTGATTAATGAGATATAATTATGTTTAATTTTAGAATTAAACGGAATAGGAGAATTTATATATATTTAAATATGATCTTAAATATAATAAAGATGGATAAGTGTTTAAATATTAATTTATATATTAGTGATTATTAAATATTAATTAAGTTTTATTTAATAATTAATTTATGAAATTAATTAATTTTTCATTTTTAAAATAAAATAGATTTTTTAAATCAAAATTTGATTTTTAGATAAAATTGAAAAAGGAAAATAAAACAAAAACACAAAATGGAAAAATAGTTTTCTCCATTATCCATCACTTAACTAGCTCACACATATAGCAATGTATTTGCCTTGTCTTCTCCAAGCACGAGCTGCAACTCATGTAGCTCTTCTCTTTGCATGTTGATTTGCAATATAATGAAGAGATTGGAGTGAAAATCGAGAATGCAATCTATAGAATTTTGAGAGAAAAATTGGTTTGAAGAATGGTTCTTCAACAAGATTACTGCAGTGAGCTTTTCTCCTTCATCCCTTGATTCAAGCTTGTTGTGAGTCCCACAACTCAATCTAGAGCACAAAGAGAATAATGGGGAAGGTCTTGAGGTGGTCTACAACAAGATATGGAGAAGATAGCAGCTAGAGAAGATAGCAGCTAGAGAAGAAGCTTTAAAGAAGTTCTACAAGAGGTAAGTCTTGAAACCAATTTTTCTGCAGAAGCATGCTTTATATTATGCCAAAATTAGTGAATTTGAATGCTTAGATGATTCTTATGCTTCCGCTGCTGTTGATACATTGCTACACTTTCCTTGTGGGTTTGGGCCCCAAGGGGTACTTAAGTTTTATAAGGGGTGGGGAGGTAGGAAAATATGAGTATGGTGGTCGTTCCAAACACGCGTGCCACCGTCATTCGATCGAACGAGGCATGTGGAAATACTTTCTTGGATTGAGAAATTTATTTGTTGTTACCAATGAGTTGTTTATGTTTATAAGTTTTTTGGTTTATATTTATATATTTTCCAAATGAAATCATTGTTATTCGTGTTTCTTTTAGCATGATAAGTGTTGGGCTGACCACTCTTCACAAGTCCAAATACTCAAGATCCATGGTGGAGAGATGAAGAAATTGCTTACAAATATTCTGCCAAATCCTCGATACTCGACTACTTCCTACCTGATCCTCAATGAGAATTCCCTTATTCGTCTGACGAGTCTCTGTTAAATCCTCGATGGAACTCGATGACAACAGAACTAATACTCGATTGTACTCGACGGTTCTTGAACGATACTCGGTGCGACTCGAAGGTGAAAATGATGTATTCGAAGCTACTTGATAGCAAAGAATCGATGCACGATTGACTCGATAATTTGATTACTCAATGCGATTTGAAAGATAATTGAATGACACGCGATTTGCAGTAAAGAAACACTTGAATGAACAAAAAAGATAAAGGAAGAAGAATGAAACACAGTGTTTACGTGGTTCAACAAAATTTCCTACATCCACGGAAAGACCTGAATTCTTTTTACTTATGAAGATTGCATATAGATTTTTATTGTTTACAGAAAACCAAGAAAATGATGATAACTCTAGGATTTGAATTTAAAATCAGTGGTATTTGTAGAGTATACCAGCTGACCGTTTTACAAAGTTAGTTATAAACAAACAAAATCTGAGGTATTTGAGTCATAGCTTCTTCAAATTCTCCACCTTGACTCCAATGCCTTGTAATCTCCTAATCTTCCTGATTTTGGCCGGTTTTTCTACCCTATGCCTGGAAGCTCAAAACCAATCTGTTCTAAACATTTAAACAATTTAAGGTTTGAAACAGGTTTTGTTAACATGTTAGCTGCATTGTCAGAAGTATGGACCTTTGAAATTTCTATCTCCCCTGTCTCAATTTTATCTTTAATGAAATGATACTTGACATCAATGTGCTTTGTTCTAGTGTGGAATGGTGGATTTCGGGACAAATGGATAGCACTTTGGTTATCACAATAGAGTCTTACTGCTGTTTGATCTATCCCAAAGTCTTTCAGCAATCCCTTAAGCCACAATGCTTCTTTGATTGCTTCTGTTAAAGCCATATATTCAACTTCTGTTGTAGATAAGGCTACTATAGGCTGTAGTGATGCTTCCCAGCTAATTAGATTAGGACCAAAAAGGAAAAGGTAACCTGTTAAGGACCTCCTTTTGTCCAAATCACCAGCATAGTCAGCATCCACATTTCCATAAAGCTCTAGGTTTGGTTTAGCTGACCTTTGATAGACTAGCTTAGAGTTTTTAGACCAGACTAGGTACCTTAGGATCCATTTTGTATCCTCCTAGTGTCTCTTACTAGGATTAGATATATATATCTACTAACTAAGCTAACTCAATATGAGAGATCAGGTCTAGTAGAAATCACTAAATATATTAGGTCGATTGCTTGACTATAGGGTATGACAGCCATCTTTTTTTATGTTCTTGGTCAGAATCCTTAGGAGAGTTAGCTGAGGAAAGCTTAAAGTACTGAGCAATAGGTAAACTCACAGGTTTGGCATCATTCATGTTTAACCTTTTAAGGATCTTCTCACAATAAGAGGACTGATTAATGATTAGAATAGACTCTTCTTTGTTCTTATGGATCTCTATTCCTAGGACCTTGCTTACTTCTCCTAAGTCCTTCATATCAAACTCTCTTTTTAAGAGGGTTTAACATGGGTTAGATCTTCTTTGGGCCTACCTGCCAGCAACATGTCATCTACATATATGAGTAGGTAAACTTTGTCCTTGTAAGAACCTGTATTTACATAAACACATATGTCAAATGAACTTCTTTTGAATCCAATGCTAGAAATATAGTCATTGAATTTCTTATATCAGCACCTAGGTGATTGTTTTAACCCATAATAGACATATTGAGTAAGAAAAAAATATTTTCTTTTCCTTTAACTTCAAATCCTTTAGGTTGCGTCATATAGATTGTCCCCTCTAGATGTCCATAAAGAAAGGCAGTTTTGACATCTAGTTGATACAATTCTGATTATTTTGAGCAACTAAGGGGATAGAAGAAATCTTATGAAAGTCTATTTTGCAACAGGGATTAAAATCTCAGAATAGTCCATTCCTTCCCTTTCAGTAAACCCCTTTGCAACTAATCTAGCTCTAAACCTAGGCTTTTGATCATAGGATACTTTAGATGCAATATGTTTGTATCCTTTTGGTAGAGGAACCAAGGACCAAGTGTCATTCACTTTTAGTGAATGCATCTCCTCACTTATTGCATCAATCCAATCCCTTGCATTAGCACAACTTGTTGCTTCCTCAAAGGTAGTTGGTCCTTGGTTAGTAGGAGCTACCTCAACATTTAAAACCAGATTCATATAATTCATTTTAGTATATCTAGCTGGAGATGTTACAAGTGTTGTAAAGTGGTACAAATGGTCTATTCCTGACCATTCATGTATTAGACATGCAAGGGGGGATACTCTATACAAAGGAGTTTGTATAAAATTGGACCATCAAATGTTTGGTCTCGTTAGGGACTTTCATTTCACTAGGATGACCATAGGTAACATGACCTTAATCCTACGTAAGTTGGGAACTCTTGCTTATGAGGGCAGTTCTTTGATTTGCATGGGTGCAAGTGGCTAGATTGCCGACTCAAACCTACCACTTTGAGGATGCTTCTAATTGGGGAGTTGGGAACTCAGCTACACAAGAAGGAATTCACTCCTTTCCCGAAATAGGGGTAAGTAGATAGATTGCTCCCTTAAGGGCTAATTTCGGGGCTTGAACGATGTGGTGCCACACACTTTCTCACGGATCGAGAGGTGTTCACTCATAGTAGGACTATAATGTATTGTTCATTAGAGGAATCTGTGGTACTTAAAGAGTTAGATGTAACTACAGGGGAAATGGTAAATTGGCCCAATTGTACTTACGAGCGATCTACGAAGAGTTATCGTACTGTTGATTTCTAATATCCGATGGACACAAACATATCTATAGTAAGAAGAGTGCATCTGTTGATCTTTAGTGGAGTGCTCGACAGTTAACGGATGGTGGATCTCGTGATTAAAAAGTTTAGTCAGCTATTCACGTATCATTGGAGCTTCAAGCTACAGGTACATAAGGTCCCCTTGGTAGCTCAATGGATTCAAGTTGAGAATCAATTTTTGGGTTAGTTTGAAGTATTCAAATTAACAAGAGGGAGTTTGATTATATATGATATAATTAAACTGGTTCAATTATATGTGATATAGTTGACATGATATATAAAATACATTAATTGGAGGAATTTGATGTAATATGATTTATATTAAGTAAAGGAGCAAAGGACTATGGTTTAAATGTTACATAGGATGTAATATTAAAACCATAGTCATAACTGAAGGATAAAATGAAAAATGTTTTCATTTTTTTTTTTGAAATAGATCACTTCATTAAGTGCATGACTAATCATTTAGCTCATGAGAGACTACACGATAATTATCAAGTGATTTTCTAAACAATCGTGTAAAGTGATTTACTAAGAGATCACATGCTAAGCGAGATTCTCTAAACAATTGTGTAAACGATCAAGAGTGTTTAACTAAACGATCGTTTACCAAGCAAGATTTACTAAACGATCAAGCACACAAGGTCTATGTGATAGACAGTTCATTCTCTCACTTTCTTGATTGTATAGTTCGATCGTTGTTTTCCTCCATCCCTCTACCAAATCCAACAGAGCCCACACCTACTAGATTATCACTCCGAGAATACCAAGGGTGCCGAGTGGTGGTGTCTAAGGGTTGCTTGTTTGTGGAAAAGATTGTTCGTGATCTAATCGACAGCAAGAGATTGAGTAGGCGTTCTAAGCGACAACGAAAGGTTGTTGTTCTAGTCTTCTACAGAGCGAGAGTTCTTCAAAGGTATGTCTCTCGTTCCTTTGTATTTAATTACTAAAGCATGCTGTAATTTGTTCAATTCTGCATAATTGTTTTGTATGTTTGTGAATGCCTTTAATTCTATCACGATGGGCTTAGAAAGATCTTGCTTCCACTCATAGGTTCTCTTGGATAAGAGTTCCTTCATTTTATGCCACAAGTCAGCCTCTGTTAAGCTTGTTGTTGAAGCTGTGTAGGCACTTGTCATCATCTCTGCTGCTCTCACAATGTAAAGATCATTGACCTTCTCACGAACCAACACAACTTTGGAATCCTTGATCCAAGAACTCCACCTTTTCCTCTGTATTCACACCCAAAGTAGTCCAACATGCCCAGAGATATCAAGTTTCTCTTGAGAAAAGGTACATGTTTAACATTTCTTAGAAACTTGATTGATCTGTCCTTTAGCTTCAACGACACTTAACCAACCCCTTTTTTCTTGCAGGCTTCACTATTTCCCATGTACACTGATTCTCTATCTATTTCTTTGTAAGTATTAAACCAAGGTCTGAAAGGTGTCATGTGATTGGTACATCTGGAGTCAAGTACCCAATCATGCTTCCCAAGAGGACTGATTTGGTTGGTATGATTTCTGGTGGAGGCTAAAGCATCAAAGTAAAAGTAGGAACCTTCAACCACTGATGCTTCTGGTTATTTCCCCTTCTAATCCTTTTCTTTTTCTTGATTTTTCCTTTTCAAACTGTAGCAATCTCTCATTAGGTGACCTTTCTTCTTGCAGTAAGTACATCTCAGCTTGGTCTTAGGTTTGTGCTCTTCACCTGATTGGTATTTATTCCCCTTAGATTGGTTCTGCTTGTTCTTCCCCTTGGCAAATAGCCCCTCTACACTAGACTGCTCCTTCTTGACTGACTGAAGCTCTAACTCTCTAGTTTTTAATACTGAAATGATGGCATCAGTGGTCACTGGTTCTTTGCCATTTTTCAGAGCATTCTTCACCTCCTTATAGGCTTCGGGTAGAGAGTTTATTAGCACAAAAGCCTCATCCTCGTCACCAATTTTCTCACCAAGGCTCTTGAACTCTGAGACTATCCTCTTAAATTCATCCAAATTATCTGAAAGAGGCTTGCCATAATCCATCTTGAACTTGAAGAACTTCTCCCTCAGATACATCTTGTTTGGGAGATCCTTGATTGCAAAAAGACCTTCCAGCTTGACCCATATCTTGTAGGCTGTGTCTTGATCAGTTACTTGCCTTAAAATATTGTCACTAAGATTCAAAACTAGAGTTCCATATGCTGTAAGCTCCAGGTCTTCTCTTTCTTGTGTTGATATGGTGGTTGGCAGTGTTGATGGGTCCAAAAGGGCTTTGTGTGCTCTTTGCTGTCCAAGAATAGCTTTTATTTTGGCCTTCCATAAGCCAAAATCGCCCTTCCCAACAAACTTCTCAATCTTATACCTTGCAACAGCCATTTCTGATCCAATCCTGTATTGAGTCTTGATTTCTTGAGAATCTTGAAGCTCCAAGAAAGTTGACCTTATTGATCTTTAAACGCTCTGATACCACAAATTGTTGGGCTGACCACTCTTCACAAGTCCCAAATACGCAAGATCAACGCTAAAAAGATGAAGAAATGGCTCAGAAATATTTTGCCAAATCCTTGATACTCGGAACTCGATGCTCGACTGCTTCCTACTCGATCCTCGATGAGAATTCTCTTCTTCGTCTGACAAGTCTCTTAAATCCTTTATGGAACTCGATGACAACATAACTAATATTCAATTGTACTCGATGGTTCTTGAATGATACTCAGTGTGACTCGAAGGTGAAAATGATGTACTAGAAGCTACTCGATAGCAAAGAATCGATGCACGATTTTCTCGATAATCTGATTACTCAATGCGATTTGAAATATAATTGAATGGCACGCGATTTGCAGTAAAGAAACACTTGAATGAACGAAAGATAAGGGAAAAATATGGAAACACGGTGTTTACGTGATTCGGCAAAATTGCCTACGTCCACGGGAAGATCTTAATTCTTTTTACTAATGAAGATTGCGTACATAATTTTGTTGTTTACAGAAAACTAAGAAAATGATGATAATTCTGTGATTTGAATTTAAAATCAGTGGTATTTATAGAGTATACCAGCTGACCGTTTTACAAAGTTAGTTATAAACAAAAAAAATTTGAGGTATTTGAGTCAAAGCTTCTTCAATATGCTTACTTGCTTGCTTGAATTGAGTTGTTTGTGTTTGTGTTTTAAACTAGTTTTGAACTCCTTCATTCTTGTTCTGGTGAATGAGAAAGCTTTTTTTTTTTATATATATATAATTTAGATATTAAGTAGAGTTCAAACTAAGTGGAGTTCAAACTAGCAAGATGTGTTCCCTTGAAGTGGTAATATTATAAGACATTCTTCTTAAAATCTATTGTTCTAAAGTGATAGGTTAGAATATGTGTTGGAGTGCTCTGACTATCCTATAGTTATGGTAGTCATAACTTAGTTAATGTTTATGTTTCCATGAGTCGTTATGATTTCTATTAGATTTTGTTTTAGTTTATGAGTTTCATTAACTTCTTGTTGAGTCTATTTCCTTTTATAAGATGAGTTGTTTATAAGTATTTCTTTGGTTATGCATTTTGTCAATGAATTTGGTTTTTTATTATTCTTTCCTCTTAGTTTTGATAATCTTGTAACTTGCGTTGGTTGATAAGTCGGTTTCCGTTGAGTTCGTTTGTGTTTGTAAGTTTGTAAGTACTTTTGTTTATGTTATGCATTTTTCTAAATGAAAATTGTTGCTATTAGTCTTTTCTCTTAGTTTGATAGGCTTACTTGTTTGGATTTATAAGTAATTGTCCATTGAGTTGTTTATAGTTGTTAGTTATAGAAAAATTTTCAACCATCTAAGGGGTTAGTTATTGCTTATGTTTCCATTAAGTTGTTATGATTTCTATTTGTAGGCGAGGAAAGATTCATAATTAATTAGTTTAAGATATTCTTTATTAGGTAAAAACTAATAAAAGGAACTACATCAATCATGTTTGAGAACTTCCCCACTAAACAAGGCGAACCCCCACAATAGTAATAAAAATAACTCCGATTAACTATTTAGTAAGCAACCCCAAGAAAGCTAAATAGATTTGGCTTGAAAAATTGATCGATAATTAAGAAGAAAGGAGAACTTGTTCCAAACTTCAAGATTTCAAAATTTCCCCAATCTATTTCCTCAAACTAGATTGAAAGTCCTAAAAATGCATTCTAAACACAAGAATACAAAGAAAAAGCATAAAGCTTGAGAGAATATCAATTCTACGGAAATTTCATTCAAATTCAAAGTGTTGTTTTCAAATGTGGAGATTACAATCCTATTTAAACTAATTGAATAGACACCATGAAAGGATGCAACTTTTCACCTATATTGGCTACATTCATCTAATACCTTTCAACTACTCTAATAAATGTAAATTCATAACATTAGTTAACTACATAGGACGTTAATAATGTAAATGAATCTGAATTTTTAGATTTATGATGGCTTTTGGACAACCAAATAACTCTTGGAGCTTCAATGGTTGCAACTCTTAATCATTGGCTGGAAACTCATCTTCAAAGCAAGCATTTAATCATTCTATAAGTCTTTTAACTCTAGCTCCTCATTGGTTTTTGGGGCAAATGATTGTCTTATGATTAGATTGACTTGGAAAGCACTCCCATAGATTTTCAGCATGAGCTTCGATTGAGCAAGATTAAGCTTGTTGAGCTTCATTTTTCTCTTGTAAAACTTCATGTTCTTCTATGATGGTTAGCTTCTTATCAAAAACTCTCTTTAGATCCTTGCAAACTGAATTAATATGCTATAAAGTAGTATATATTCTTGGAAAACTCTTTTCATAGTTCAAGACTAGCTAGTTCAGTGTTTGAATTAATTTGTAAGTTATGGTTAAGGTAAAAACATCTCCCTTGAAAATTATTGTAGTTTAATCAAGATTATTGGACTAAGTTCTAAACTATATTGGAATAGAGATTTGTGTTTGAGTTCTGACTAATTTTATTTGCTTTATAATTGTTCCTAACACTTGAAGCTTCTGTTTGAAGCTTTGGATTCGTTTCAGACATATTCAGATACTTTTAGCTAGGTCCCAAATCAATTTTTATAAGTTTTCCAAGTGAATTTTTTGTTGAGTTTGTTTATAGTTTCCATTGAGTTGTATGTGTTTATAAGTTTTTTGGTTTATGTTAATATATTTTACAAAATTCTAGTTTGTTGTGTTTTCTATTAAGTTGAAGAGAATCATTAACTTGTTGAGTTTATGTTAAATCATTTATGTGTGCCTTTTATGTTTATGTTTATGAATTTTGCCAAATGAATTTGGTATTTATTAGTCTTTCGTCTTAGTTTGAAAACGTTCAGGACGGAAGTAGGAAGATTGTTGAGTTTAAGTTGGGTGTGGTGATGCCGACGACTTCAATAGAAAAAAGCTAGGTGTGGTAAGCAGATGATGGGACTTCTTGAAGTATTTAAGCTAAAAAAGACAATTATTTAGGATCAACAAGTAATTTTAAGGCTTTAGACTTGTACTTATTGTAGTTGACTATAGCTTATGGAGGGACGAATAACTATATTACTTTTCTTTAAGTGAAAGAGCTAATTGTTTTGTTTGTTGAAAGTTGTGAATACAAATATCTTATTACTTTTATTATATCCATATAAATATTTGTAAGCCAACCTTCTTCAATGTCGGTTAGTAACCCTATAATGTTGGTTTCCGACTGACATCATAGCTCAGTTTTGTACTAGTGATAACAGGTTTATATATTAAATTGAATAGTATTTTTTAAATTAATGAATTACTTTTACCCGCGCTTACATATATTTCAAAAGATACTTGCAATGACCATTGATCCACATTTAGCAATCTTATATGTTGCTAAAACTTAACTTTTAGAGATGAATTTTCAATGTCACTATATAACACAAATAGTGACAAATAGCGAAAAAACATGTGTTGCTAAAAGTACACTTTTAGTAACGCATTAGCGTTAGTAAAAGTCACGTTTTGACGACGCGTAGCGAGTATGTCACTAAAACTTGTGACTACGCGGCTACCACGACATTCACAGCGACGCACCTCTACGCGTTGCTAATACTTTTAGCGACATTTTTTTGCTTTTAGCAACACGTCTTACTCATGACTAAAAGCTATTTTTTTTGTAGTGTTAGCAACTTCTCTCGTGCCTTTGGTGATCTTGGAAGATCTAACTTACTTATTCCAATGCCTATACAACTTTTATCTACTTCAAGTGAGATTATATCCATTTTTCAATCAAATTAATGGATTTTCTAGATTATGTTTTCAACTTGGCACAAAATCAAAATCTCTTAAGTTTTGCTAACACTTTCAATGGTTGACCTTTTTACTCATAAAGCTTTAATTTTTCCACTTCAACAACAAATATTACTACTAATAACTCCACTTTAGATTCTCTCTCCTTAAGCTGTTATTTTGGAAGAAGATTCACACACCAAAGTTGAGCTTCACTACCAACACTATCAATACATAATAAGATCAAAGTTCCAAATGATAACGAGAGATTCCCTATACCAAAAACTAATATCTTGTAACCTCTCCTATCATGTGTTAAAATTTAAACCATACTTAAATACTTGGTGTTTTGAATACATTTATTTCCTTTATCTTCTCGAAACAATAAACATTTCTCAAATACTTTTATTTTCCTTACCCTTATTTTATGTAAAACCATTAATCCAAGCTGCTCTTCTCCACTTTCCTAGTGAAACATATCTGTACCAAAATATGTAACTATTTATAACCCCTTTATGATCTACAATTAAATTCTTAAATTCAACTTTTAGCAAGGTATTATTCACAAGTTGATATCACTTTTAACTCCAAATACCTAACCTTCCTCTTGGAATCAATTAACTTAACTTGAGTTTGTCCATTGCAACAAAGACATAAACTAGACCCAAGTAATCGTGAATACTATTTCAATCCAACCACTTGTTTTCCCCTTATTTTAAGCCAATCTTAATTCCAATCATCTTCAGTTCCTTGCCAAAATCATCGTACCAAGGTCCTATAAAGAGTCTTTCATATTATCACTTATACACCTACTAGAATTTTTTTTCCTCTTTAGACACGTTACATGAACAAGAAACTACGCCCTACTCAATCCACCAATATGCAATACTACAAAAATGATCATGACCTATTAATCATTTCAAAATTTCTCTTCAAACATTTTGACTTTAATATCTAGTAACCTTTAATAGAGCTATAATCTCTTGTTCTTCTCTTTCATATTTATAAAACTACTTTAACCTTATAATTGAGTGTGTGCCTTATGAGGGGGATTTATTCGTTCTACGCCATCTTCATTACCTAATGCAAAACATAACACCTTTCCTTACTGAATTCTCAACTAGACTACTTTATTCTCTAGCTTAGACAAATACATCTTTTACTATCTATACTATCATATCATAACACTACATAGTTTAATCAAGTTTAAAGATCTTTGAATTATTTATTCTTTCTTAGCAATCCTTTCATAAGATAAAATGGTGTAAAGTAACTTTTCACATCCATCTATTTCTTTTAAGTCATAACTAAATAACCTTCTCATACTAACTTCTATAAAGACATTAACCAAGCAGTAGAACATAACTTGTGATATTAAACTGAACAAATACTTTCATGTAAAAGTTTTCATACTACATTTACTGCTCAGACGTACCTAGCGATGACGAAAAATCTATTAATGAGACATGGGGGCATTCTGGACTTACGATCTAAGCCAGTCTACATAACTTATAACTTAGGCTCTAATACCAACTGTAACGATCTGACTTTCTAGATGGGCAAAGGACCGTTAATACATGCATGCATATAACTCAAAACGACTTTTTTTTCGCAAAATCTTACTAAAACCAATAAAATTTCATAAAATAAATTTCTAATACAAAATCTCAAAGAATATATTTTCACTATTCGAGGTACCCCTAAATTCAATTGGAAAACAAAATTAAATAAATATTCCAATCAAGAATTTAAATGTTTAACTTCTAAATTAAAACATGAAAACATGAGAAAAATAAAACATAAGCAAAATTGTTTGACAAGTCCCAGAGGCTCAGTCACGAATTCTTCTTGTTATTCGCTGTTTTGTCCTTTATTTACCAGAAAAAAAATGTAGATAAAAGAGTGAGTATAAAAAATACCAAGTAAGTGACCCACTACTGGGCCCACTAGGTGTACATGTTAGCTTTCTATCAAGACAAAGGTGTGCATCCCGTACATAGGCATAGACATAAGCATACGCATAAGGGATGAACCCGAAGGCATACTTTCAAAGTCCAAAGAGTCACAAAATCATAAGAATAGGCGGCGATCCTATAAGGATGCCGAAACATACACGGGGGTGTACAAAGTCCAATAGAAGTCCTAACAGTCACCATCAGTTTATCATGCAACATACAACCTCCAAATTCATATCAAACCATAACATAGTAAAACATAGTTATATAACTCATGAGTTTCTAAAACAGTCTCAACAGACATCCATCAGTCAATCATAGCAAAACATTCCATCACAATAGAAACATACTTTCAATGTATTCACAATCTTCACATCAACTTGGGGTTCGAGGGCAAACCGGTAGTAAATCACTTATATCAAATTCAAGCACAAATATCTATCCAAGCAAGCAAATCCTTCTGGTTTCCACAATTTTTGAATTAAATCATAGGACAATAACCAAAATTAATTTAAACCTTTAGGCCTAAATTGATTCATCAATTTATCCAAATCGAATAAACTTACCCAAAGTTTGTTGGTCCAAACATCACCTCAAACTACAAAATCAATACGACCCAACAACTCTAGTGCCAAAATCAACCTTTAATTTCAATGGAAAACAAATTTGACCCTTCAAATCCAACCTTCTATATTACAATTAAATCAATAATCAAATCGATACTTAGTGGGTAACAAAAGATTTGTTGGGAATATCCTAAAACATTAAACAAATTCTATTCATAATAAAATTATTATTGAATCTCTTTCAATAAAGGTGTTAATGAATTGCATTCATTCATAAATCCAATAAATGAACCCAAGGCTATAACATGAATACTTAAACTCTATGTAGAGACATAAAAGATTATCATGTTTTAGTATATAGCCAAAAATGTCTATAAGTATATGGATAAGGTTGGGCACCTTATCCTGGGGACACCATGAATGTAGCCCACTTTGTATATTAATACAAACAATGTGATCCAAAGTCGTACATGTGGAGACATGCGAGTGAAGGCATCCTATGCAAAAGACGTTTGCATAAGACCGGACTACGAAATAGTCACTTTTCTTTATAATGTCCATTAACTGTTAAAATTGAAAATTTCAATTTGATGTCCTAAGGTAACTTGATCTTAATCCTAAGCTAACTATGAACTCCTGTTTTATTCGGGATTATCCTTTAATCTACATAGGTGAGAGTGGTTCAATATCACTGCTTAATAAGCCTTCCATTTTAGGGGTAAGATCGGATAGATAGCTGGGAACATAGTCTTGCAAGACAGAATTCACTCCTACCCATCTTAGGGTCAATAGATGGTTGTTTCCTTAAGTACTGACTCTTGGTCTTGAACAAAGGGGCCCCACCCTCTCGTGGTTGAAAGGGATCCGGTTTATTTATTGGACTATAAACTAATTGTTCAATAGAGGATCGGTGGAGACTTAAGAAGCAAGATATATTACAGGGATAAAATAGTAATTTTGGTCTAGCTATAAATTTGAACGACCAATGAAGGATCGGTTTACTAATTATGGTTAAATTAAGTGGACAGAAATATATCTATAATAAGGAGAGTGAAACTACTGAGTGATAGTGGCATGTCTTGGTAGTTAACAATATATGATATTTTATTCGTTTTGTCTATAAAATATGAGATATTTTATTTGCATTAACCACAAATCAATAAACTAACATCCAAGGTTATCATTGCAACTTAAACATGTACACAGAGACATACAGGTGATGACGTGTAGAAATGTATGTCATCTTAGGCCTTTTATATAAGAATTATGAGGGATGTTAAGCAGAATATGCGGAAATTATGTTAGGAATTCATGAGAAAATGAGTTTGCATTATTCAGCATTGAGAATCTTGGCTAACCAATTATTATGTGATATTATGTGTTCAATTGTCTATTTTTGTAGCTAACGCAGGAAATGGATGCAAACACAGAAGTCAGACTCCTGCATAGACGACCGCATGCGGAGAAACTCTCCATCGCAAAGGCGAACGCATTCGAACAACGCATGGGTGTTGCGGTAATCAGCCTCATGCGTCCATCGCATAGGATTTGCAATCGTCAAGCGATTACGATCATCGTGTAAAAGTTGCGATATTAAGCGAATGCGGTCACTGCATGATTGCGGCTACACGATAACGCATAATAGAGGGATCAACGCAAGGTTGGTGGAATGAACGCATCAATGCATACCTCGGAAAAATCAAAAGATGATGTTGACATCTCACCTACCACATCGTTAGTAGCAGAGATTCAGAAAGGACTAATGCGCCATGAATGTCAGAATCAAAGCAGTCCATTAATGCTGTCGGCGTTCCAAGCTCTATATAAAGAAGCCGATGAGTAGAATTTCAACTTATACAGGGTTTTCGCCTGAGGTTCGCCTTAGGGCGGATCCCAAGGTTATGCCTGCCGATCCAGGGGACTAATTCGTGAGAAGAAAGCTTGAGAGTTCCTTATCTCCTTCCTCCATTCCGAGTGACGACCGGAGTCTTCAACTGGAGTTAGATCTCGAGAGAGTCAGCTCCACTGCCTTTCCATGGCCCACGCGCAGCCTTGACACACATCTGCTGGAAGCAAGACATTGCTTTCAGCTGGTCATTTTATTTTTCTCTTCTTTTCTTATATTGTATTTTATTACATTTTAGGATTAAGGAATTAATACCATTAGTGTTCAATGCATTTCATGTTTTCCTTCGATTCCATCTCCATCTTTCTTTACTTAGCATCTTTAACTTTCATTGCATCACTTAGTGAGATTGCTAGAGTATCACATATTTAGTCATGTGATTAGGGATATGAAACATGTAGCAAACCACCGAGAGATGTGCATTGTCGTGAGTGTGTGAGGAACCTTATTTGCTTAGTGTGAAGCTGTAGCAACGCCTGTCTAATAGGCGGATGCAATGCTTATCTATGAGTAAAGTTAGCAACAAACTAACTACTTGGAGGGTAAGTGGTTGGTTGCATTAGCAATGTAAGCAAGTATTCACTAGAGATAGGAATAATCTTACGTCAGCCAAGTTTATGCGGTTACCTGTCTTATGAGCACATCATTCATCATTTAGGCATACTTGAGAGAATAGTTCTCTAAAATCCAAACTCTAAGACTCGAGAGAGCGGATTGGAACGCCATTAAGCAAAGAATGGGGAACTTAGAGATAAGGCTCCATTTGCTATCACAACAACGTATGTTACCCTACGAATAGGATATTGCATGCGTCCAGAAGTAGGATATGGTGGTATGCGGCTATCATGCTCATGCGGCGAGAGCACGTGAGTGGGTTATGGAGGTTTAGGCAGGCATAGGCTTCCCAACACTATCAACATATATATTGCATGCGTCCTAGAATTAGGCTCAAGTGTGTGTAGCATGATCGGCATTAGCTTGCGTTGGCTGAGGTTGCCCTTGCGGTCAAGCTTAGTGTTGCAGTGAAGACATCTCCACATTTTATCTATTTTTCCATCCATGTACTTTCTGTCAATAGTTGTTGTGTCTCTACCTTTCATTCATATTCTCATTGCATTGTCTGTTAGTTAGGAGTAGAAGTAGTGTTAGCCTAACAACCTCACCATCATTCTTTTATTCAACCGTCGCATGCACATTGTTGCATATATCTAGTCACAAGTATCTGAGTTCGACCTTGGATCACCCGAGAAACTTACGTTCGCGTTATACTTGGCGTGAGCGCAAGAAAACTTGTGACAGGAATGCATGGTCATCGTATACATTTGTTAACGCATATTGTAAGACTAACGCATGACCACCGACGCATGATAATCAACGCATACATTAAGAACATGCATCGCATATTGCATTCATATAATTTTAGTTGTCAAGTAATTGACATCTAATTTTTCGTAACCAAAACGAAGGTAAGCCAAAAAGTAATTTTAGTTGGCAAGCAAAGACGAAGGTAAGTCACCAGGATCAACGCATAAGCGCAACTCCTCTGTCGGGCACAAGCCAAATAAAGCTTGGTTACGGAAAATTAGATGTCAATTACTTGACAACTAAAATTACGTGAACGCAATATGCGATGCATGTTCTTAATGTATGCGTTGATTATCATGCATCGGTGGTCATGCGTTAGACTTACAATATGCATTAACAAATGTATGCGATGACGATGCGTTCCTGTCACAAGTTTTCTTGCACTCACGCTAAGTATAACGCGAATGCAAGTTTCTCGGGTGATCCGAGGTCGAACTCAGGGACTTGTGACTAGATATATGCGACAATGTGCATGCGACGGTTGAATAAAAGAATGATGGTGGGGTTGTTAGGCTAACACTACTCCTACTCCTAACTAACAGACAATGCAATGAGAATATGAATGAAAGGTAGAGACACGACAACTATTGACAGGAAGTACATGGATGGAAAAATAGATAAAATGTGGAGATGTCTTCACTGCAACACTGAGCTTGCCGCAAGGGCAACCTCAGCCAACGCAAGCTATGCGATCATGTTACATACACTTGAGCCTAATTCTAGGACGCATGCAATATATATATGATAGTGTTGGGAAGCCTATGTCTGCCTAAACCTCCATAACCCGCTCACGTGCTCTCGTCGCATGAGCATGATAGTCGCATACCACTGTATCCTACTTCTGGATGCATGCAATATCCTATCCATAGGGTGCATACGTTGTGTGATAGCAAACGGAGCTTATCTCTAAGTTCCCCATTGTTGCTTATGCATTCCAATCCGCTCTCTCGAGTCTTAGATTTGGATTTTAGACTACTCTCTCAAGTATGCCTAAATGATGAATAATGTGCTCATAAGACAAGGTAACCGCATAAACTTGGCTGACGTAAGATTATTCCTATCTCTAGTGAATACTTGCTTACATTGCATAATGCGACCAACCACTTACCCTCCCGGGTAGTTAGTTGTTGCTAACTTTACTCATAGACAAGCGTTTGCACCCCTATAGTCAGGCGTTGCTACAGCTCACACTAAGAAAATAAGGTCCTCACACACTCACGCAATGTACATCTCTAGTGGTTGCTCATGCTCATATCCCTAATCCACATGACTAATATGCGATACTCTAGCAATCTCACTAAGTGATGCAATGAAAGTTAAGATGTTAAGTAAAGAAGATGGAGATGGAATCGAATGAAACATAGAAATGCATTGATCACATAATGTATTAATTCTTAATCCTAAAATGTAATAACAATATAATATAAGAAAAGAAGAGAAAATGAAATGACCAGCTGGAAGCAATGTCTTGCTTCCAACAGATGGTTGTCAAGGCTGCCGGTGGTGCCATGGAAGGGCAGTGGAGCTGACTCTTCGAGATCTAACTCCAGTCGAAGGCTCCTGTCGTCACTCGGAATGGAGGAAGGAGATGAGGAACTCTCAAGCTTTCTTCTCACGCATTAGTCTGGATCGCAAAGATAACCTAGATCCGCCCTAAGGCGAACCTCAGGCGGAAACCTTGGATAAGTTGAAATTCTACTCATCGGCTTCTTTATATAGAGCTTGGATCGCCGACAGTATTAATGGACTGCTTTGATTCTGACATTCGCGGCGCATTAGTCCTTTCTGAATCTCTACTACTACTACGAGTGGTGGTAGGTGAGATGTCAACATCATCTTTTGATTTTTTCGAGGTATGCATTGATGCGTTCATTCCACCAACCTTGCGTTGATCCCTCTATTATTATATTATCGTGTAGCCGCAATCATGCAGTGACCGCATTCGCTTAATACTGCAACTCTTTACACGATGATCGCAATCGCTTGACGATCGCAACTCCTATGCGATGACGCATGAGGCTGATTACCGCAACACCCATGTGTTGATCGAATGCATTCGCCTTTGCGATGGAGAGTTTTCTTTGCATGCGATCGTCTATGCAGTAGTCCTGCTTTCGCGTTTCCGTCCACTTCCTGCATTAGCTAAAAAATAGACAATTGAACGCATAATATCACATAATAATGGGTTAGCCAAGATTCTCAATACTGAACAACGCAAACTCATTTTCTCATGAATTCCTAACATAATTGTCGCATATTCTGCTTAACAGCCCTCATAATTCTAAATAAAAGGCCTAAGATGACATGCATTTTTGCACGTCTTCAATAGGTGAATCATATTTAAGTTATAACCTAAATGGTCTGTAGTATATGGATAAGGCTGGGTACCTTATCCTGGTAACACTACGAGTATGGCCCACTTTGTAGGTGTTACAATTGTTGTAAAATGCTACAAATGATCTGATCCTGATCATTCATGTATTAGACATGCAAGTAGGGATATTCTATACAAAGAAGTTTGTATAAGATTCGACCACGAAATATTTAGTCCCATTATATAACACAGTGACCACAGGTAACATGACTTGAATCCTGAGTAAATTGTGAACTCCTACCTATGAGGGCGGTCCTTTGATTTGTATAGGTGAGAGTGGCCAGATTGCCGATACAACAAACCTACCATTTTGGAGATTCATCTGATTGGGGAGTTGGGAACACAGCTACACAAGATGGAATTCACTCCTTCCCCGAAGCAGGGGTAAGTAGATAAATTACTCCGTTAAGGGCTGATTCTAAGTCTTGAACAATGTGATGCCAAACCTCTCCTGCCTAAGAGGGAGTTAGTCATATTGGGACTATGATCTATTGTTCATTAGAAAGATCAATGATACTTAAAAAGTTAGATGTAGCTACAAGGGCAAAACGGTAATTTGGCTCAGCTGTACTTACGAGAAATTTGTGAAGGGTCATCGTACTGTGGATTGGTTATATCCAATGGACACAGAAATATATCTGTAGTGCGAAGAGTGCAGCTGTCGGTCTTTAGTGGAGTACTCGACAGTTAACAAATGGTGAATAATGTAATTAAAGAGTTTAATTAATTATTCATGTACAATTGGAGCTTCAAATTACAGGTTCATAAGGTCCCCTTGGTAGCTCAAAATGATTTAGATGAGAATCAGTTTTTGGGTTAATTTGAATTGTTCAAATTAATAAGAGAGATTTAATTATATATGGTATAATTAAATATGGTATAATTAAATTGTTTCAATTATCTATGATATAATTGTCATAATGTATTTGATACATTATAGTTTGATGGGAGGAAATAAATATTTAAATGAGATTCAAATATATTTTCTATGAATATGATTCATAGTTGTTAAATTTAATATAAATATGATTTATATTAAATGCCAAAAAATAGAGAAAAGAAACTATAGTCTATATTGTATGTGATGCAATATTAAAACTATAGGTTATATGTTATATTTAATATAAGATATAATTTAAAATAAATATAATATGATAAGTTAGTTATCATATTTATTTATATTATTTTATTATTATTTGAATAATAACTTCCCTCTTTTCTCTTCAACCACCTTAGTGGGTGGTTATTGATTTTTTTGGAAAGAGGAATAAAAAAAAAAATTGGTTTTCTCTTCTTCCTTGACAGCTAACGTTTTTTAGATTGCTAAATGATTGGGAGTTGCAGAAAAGTTCTATGTGTTCTTACAATCTTCTTCCTCCACATCCAAACTCTCCCTCCTAATCAAAATAGTCAGAGCTCACCTCTCTTGGGTTCTCACCCTGAGAATACCAAATGCTCTTTGTGAAAGTGTCCCTATTATTGTTCGAGATATCTGAAGAAGGTCTTCAAGAGTTGTTGTTTCAGTTCGAGGCTCGTGACTATTCGAGGGAGTTTCACGAAGAAAGGTTCTTCAAGGGTAATGTATCTTGAACCTTTTTTTTCTTGTAAAAAGCATATTGAAATTTATTTTGAATGCATATCTTGTATGTTTACTGTAAATTATATTTTCAATAATTAATGAAATTTGGACGTTCCACTTCCACTCAAGGATCTCTTCAATATGAGTTCCTTCAATATATGTATGGATGTATGTATGTATTAAACCTAGTTGATCAATTAATAAAGCCACAATTTCCCCTTTTTCCTTTGAAACTCCAAATCATCCATATATTTCAAATCTTCTATCAAACTTAATCAAAAAACTCAAAATAACTTGTCATAGAAATTCAAATAACTCAAATATATTTTCAAATAAACTCAAATTGCTCTATCGCCAGTATAACGAGAACGTAAGTTTCTTGAGATTATCTGAGGTCGAACACAGAGACTTGCAACTAAAGGATGCCTGTAAAATAATGCATTTGGGGCGGTGAATAAAAATAAAAAGAAAGAAGTTAATTAGCTATGTGTTACTCTTAATCCTAGCTAAACAGACTAAGCAATTAAAGTTTGACTATGAGAATTGGTAGCGATGCGGCAACTGTTAATGCATAATGAGATGCATGGAGAAGTAGAGTTGAGGAGAAATTTCACCAAGTCATTAAGTTTGGTCCCAAGGGTAATCCCAGCTCGCCACACTAATGCATTGTACCCCTCTCGGTGGTCAGCCACATGCTTATATTTCTATAACACATAGTTGCGTTGAGCATAAGATTATTCCTATCTCTAGGAACGTTGCATATTTTACTTAGTGTTTTCCACCACTTACCCTCTCGGGTAGTTGGTTATAGCTACTCTGCTCGTAGACAAGCATTATGATAGCCTCGTACTAAACAAATAGGATTGATTCACTATACTTGTGCAACACACACCTCTTGGTGGTTTGCTACATGCGCCATATCTTTATGCCGCTTAATTGAGTATGCAATAACTCTATCAATCTACATTTAACTCATTGCGATGAAAGTAAAAGATGATAAAGTAGAAGAAGATGATGAAAATGGTGTTGAAGGAACTAAAGAGATGCATTGATTACAAAATGTATTAATGTCTTAAGCCAAAATGTAATACAATACAGAGGTAAGAAGAGGGGTAGAAGGCTAGATGTAGGCAATCTCTTGTTCAATCAGATGGTCAAGGTTGCCGCTGATGCCATGGATGGGCGGTGAAGTAGTCTCTCTCAAGCTCTATCAAAGCTCTGATCGTCAATCGAAAAGGGTTGTAGGAATGAAGAACTCTCAAAGAATTTCTGCTCATGCTCTCGTCTGTGCTCACAAGAATTTGCTTAAGGCAGCATCCCTGATGCCTTCTGCCTTGATATTAGTGTCAAGGCTCTATTTGTAGAACCAAATGCTGACAACTTTGATAAGCCCGCTCTGATTAGCCACCATCACTGATGCGGTAGGTGAGAGTGTCAACGCTGCATCATAGTTAATGATCAGGAAGCACGTCAGAATGTCTGCTGTACGATTTCAGAAATCTCGACGAATGCATTCATATTCGTTTCTCATGAAGGATCAACGTATTCCACCCACTCTTTGCAATCATACTTCTATTATGGTTATCACTCTATAGTTGCGGCATTTCATGCGACGAACTTGTCTTCATTAAGATCAAAGCATACAATCAACTTTGCGATGGTTTGGGATCAACGCATGCAATCGATTCCTGTGACAACTACAAAAATAGACATTTTGACGCAAAATACACATGATTTAAGGTTAGCAGGGATTTTCAGTGTTGGCCGACGCAATCTCATTATTCCATATGAATCCTTAGCAATATTAACACATATTTTGCTCATCAACCCTCATAAGTCTAAATAAAAGGCTGCAATTGTTTGTATTTCTACAAGCTATCAAAGAGTTTAATTAATTATTCATATACCATTTGAGCTTCAAACTACAGGTCTATAAGGTCCCCTTGGTAGCTCAAAAGCATTTAGTTGAGAATCAGTTTTTTGGTTAATTTGAATTGTTCAAATTAATAAGAGAGATTTAATTATATATGATATAATTAAATTGTTTCAATTATATATGATATAATTGTCATAATGTATTTGATACATTATAGTTTAATGGGAGGAAATAAATATTTGAATGAGATTCAAATATATTTTTTGTGAATGTGATTCATAGTTGTTAAAAAATTAATATAAATATGATTTATATTAAATGTCATAAAATAGAGACTATGGTCTATATTGTATGTGATACAATATTAAACTATAGGTTATAGGTTATATTTAATATAACATATAATTTAATATAAATATAATATGATAAGTTAGTTGTCATATTTATTTATATTACTTTATTATTATTTGAATAATAACTTCCATCTTTTCTCTCCAACCACCTTAGTGGGTGGTTATTGATTTTTTTAGAAAGAAAAATAAAAATAAAAAATTGGTTTTCTCTTCTTCCTTGACAGCTAATGTTTTTTAGATTTCTGAACGATTGAGAGTTATAGAAACTGTGTGTTCTTTCAATCTTCTTCCTCCACATCCAAACTCTCCCTCCTAAACAAAATAGTTAGAGCCTACCTCTCCTGGGTTCTCACCCCGAAAATACCAAATGCTCTTTGTGGTAGTGTCCCTATTATTGTTCGAGATATCTTGAAGAAGGTCGTCAAGAGTTGCTATTTCAGTTCGAGGGTCGTGACTATTCGAGGGAGTTTAACAAAGAAAGGTTCTACAAGGGTAATGTATTTTGAACCTTTTTTTTCTTGTAAAAAGCATGTTGTAATTTATTTTGAATGCATATTTTGTATGTTTACTGTAAATTATGTTTTCAATAATTAATGGAATTTGGATATTCCGCTTCCGCTCAATAATCTCTTCAATACAAGTTCCTTCAATATATATATGGATGTATGTATGTATCAAACCTAGATTTGATCAATTAATAAAGCCACACTTTCCCCTTTTTCCTTTGAAACTCCAAATCATCCATATATTTCAAATCTTCTATCAAACTTAATCCAAAAACTCAAAATTATAACTTGTCATATAAATTCAAAGAATTCAAACATATTTTCAAATAAACTCAAATTGGGTTCTGAAAATATAAAATTTATGGAAAATAAAAATCGATAAGTTAAGATAATCAAATTAATTTATCTAAATATCAGGATGTTATAGTGAGGATTAGGCTAAGTTAGATTTATATTGCTAGTTGATACAAAGCTTCGAGAGCTTATTTTAAACTTAAAGAGAATATGTAACATGTTATATAAATTTTATAAAATATAAATTCCCTTACATCATATTAAGGGAAATTTTCACATATAGATAAAATGTCAAACTATTTATAGAAATAGAAAAAAAAAAAATTGAGAGACACTGATAGACTTCTATCGGCGTCTATCAATGATAGACTTTTATCATTTTCTATCACGGGTAGATACTGATAGATACTGATAGGTTTCTATCAATCTATATCAAAGAAGATTAAAATTTTACTATTTTGTTTAAATTGTTTTCTTTATTTTTCTATTTTTGAAAATCTCTCTTATAATAATATATAAAATCATTTATATTGATAACAAAAATTGTAAGCCTTACAATATGAGATAATGTTAATCTTAATAGAGGGAAAAGCTTCCATTATTATATTATATCTCAAAATAAATAGAAAATTATTTTAAATAACAAAACTTCTAAAATTATTTAGAAATAATAGCAAAATATCATAATCTATCTACGATAGATTTTGATAGATCGCGATAAATTACTATTTGAATCTATTTGTATTTATTTGTAGTCTATCGCAGTCTATCATAGTTTATCGTAGATAGATAGAAAAAGTTGTTATATTTATAAATATTTTTGTTCATTTTTGTATATTAAAAAACAATCAAAATAAATATAACTAATAAAAAAATTGCTTTTATTCTAATATAAATTAATGATAGATTTTCCTACAAAAATCACTCAAAAGGGAGATGGCCAAAGAGGAAAAATTATTTCCTTTTTCTTTTTTCCCTTTGTTAGTAAGTTTATATATCTATTTAAAACATTGGAGCGCCTCAAATTGACCAAACAATATAACTTTCATAATTATGCAGAAAAAGTATCAAACAATATAATGTAACTTTCTTGGAACCTGTGAAAGTAATTCAATAGAAAATTTAATTTGGCAGTTGTCATTCCGTACATATTTTTTATGATTTATATACACAACCTCAGTAAAAAATATTTTAAATTCTCCCAACTCCAATATATTTTTTTTTAATGAAAAATAAGTTTGATATATTTATATGTGTGCTTTTGTAGAATTGATCTTAATTTTGTAAGTCAATGTTTAGATACTAAGTCAAATTCCAAATTTTATAGTTTGTTTGATAACCATTTGATCTTTTTTAAGAAAAATTCGAAAATTCTTTGTTTGGTTATATATTTTAGCATCCTAACTATGTTTCGAAAACTAAATAAAATAAGATAAATAAATTTTTTTCTTTTTTGTTTTTAGAATTGGTCAATGAATTCAAATATTTACATTAAAGAAAGATTATAAAAAACCATAATAAAATATTTGTGACAAAAGAATCACATTTTTTAAAAAAATTATATCAAGCCTACTTTTAGGCACTGGTTGATAATTATTTTGTTTTTTGGTTTTTTAATTTTTCAAAATTAAGCCTACATATACTCATTCCACCTCTAAATTTCTTGTTTTCCAATTACTTTTTACCAATATTTTCAAAATTCAAACCAATTTTTTTCAAATTAAAGTTTTTTTAAGTCTTGTTTTTGTAATTTGGCTAAGAAAAAAAGATAATTTTGTATTTAATTAAGATACAAATCACAAGGAACTAGACTTAATTTTTAAAAGCAGAAAACAAAAAGCGAAATAAAAAGAAAGAAAATAGCCTTATAGCACAGATCGGTGGAATCTTAGTTTTTTAATATTTGACTTTAATTTTGAAAACATTCCTAGAATAGATAAGATAACACATAAATAAATAGGTACAACTATTATTTATAAACTAAATGTTTTAGATCAAAGAGTTCTTATCTGATGGAGCCAAAACTAAAAATATTAGTGTATTGTGTTTACTTGCAAAAACTTCTAATAGTTCCTTTTAACTTTTCAAGCTGTACTAGGAAATTAGTTAATTTTTGTATACTTCAACAAGATTTCAGATTTAAATAATTTTAATTTGATTTTTCTATTTCTAACTTTTATCTATTTTTCTTTTTTTTTTCTTTTTCTTTTTTTTCTTTTTTTTTTCTTTTCTTTTTTTTTTTTTTTGTAAATCTCTATATTCCTTTTTGTTTTTGTTTATTTTAAAAAGATATAATTTGATTTCTATATTTCTAAAAGTTTAGTAACCATTTTAGTCCATTATTCTTCCCTTTTCTCATTTTTTTCCAAATCACCTTTCAACTTAGCGCTTCCATACTCCAATAAATTCCCTAAATTGTTTCCAAAGCATTATATGAAAAGGTTATTGTTTAAATTTTATAAATATAGATTAAAATAGACATTTTCAAGGGTATAAAAATGAAAATAAACATTGGAGTAGTACAATGATCAAAAGACAAAATTATGTTAAAAGTACATAAATAAATAAAAATAGACCACAAAAACTTGTCATTGTAATCTTTATACAATAGGACTAACATCTAACATGTCACATAAGTATTAAAGTGACAAAGTTCACGATGATAGCTTATTAAGGCACCTAGACCTATAACAAAAATTTGAAAATAAGCATAGTTTTTAGCGGTAATAAATAATAAGTATGTATTCTATCTCTTCAAATTGTCAAATTCCACAAACTAGAAAAAGTATAACTAAATAGATTCAATCTTCAAGACTAAAAAAGAAACAAGTTAAATATAAGAAACCAAAGTTGCTAGTTCTAAGGATTAAAATGTTAGTGTCGATGAAAATATCCAAATTTAAATAGAAAAAAATGGATGGAAATAAAAATATTTATAGAAATCAAAGAATGAAGAGAGAGAAGAGAGGAGAGAGATAATGGCAAAAGTGTAAATATTGAAAAAGCTTTATGGGATGTAACCCAAAAAAGTCATTATTCATAATTACAAATTCATGTATGTTCTGGTTGGTTGCACCAAGACATAGGACAAAAAGAGCATGCTTATGTTACATGGACATGGACTTGATTAATATAACCCTTTACCGGCTCAACCGGTTTCCCCTTTCCCTTTTCCCTCTTCTTCCCTTTATTACCTCCCCATCTCTGCAGTCCTTAGCCCACCCCCTCTCTCTCTCTCCTCTTTTTCTCTCTCTTGACCGTAAAATCAAAACCCTGCCCTTCATTCTGCGGTCACAGGCGGCGAGGAAAAATCAAATTTCTTCTTGTGGGTATTTTATTAGAGATAAAAAGTCGACGACTTTACTACGATATGCACGAGAAGAAAACCCAATTGGGTCACGGCAAAATTAATCTTACGGTGGCGGTGACGGCGGCGGTGGTGGCGGCGGCGCTGGAGTTTGATGGTGAGGGCATTTTTTAGTTTGAGATCTGTGGCAATGTTGATTGTTGTGGCGGTGTCTCTTTTGATCTTGCCGCTTGTGCTGCCCCCGTTGCCGCCGCCGCCGGTGATGCTGCTGTTTGTTCCGGTGTTGATTATGTCTTTGCTTCTGTTCTTGGCGCTGTCACCGTCACAGGTTCCGGCGGAGGAGCACCGTGTCGCTGACGGCGGCGGCGGCGGCAGTCACAATTCGGCTTGATTTTATTTTATTTTTCCTGTTTTGTTGATCAGAAAGTTATATATATAATGGGAGGATTATGAAAATGGATGTGGAATTCTGATGTCAGCTTTATTCATTTGTTTTTTTACTTGATTTATTCTTCTTTGTTCAATGTATAATGAAATTTTTTTTAGTGTAGTTGAATGTTTTTCAGTTGGGAATAATAATCAATAGCTTTTTATTTTTTTTTTATTTTTATTTATTTTCCATTGGGAAGGTTTGGTGCAATGTTTGGTGGAAATTTCTTGGTTATTTTTGTTTTAATGTTCTTAATATATAAATATAAATATAAATATAATTCTAAATATGTTTCTTATATATCTTTCAATTTTTTTTTTTTTTTTTTTTGAAATGTGACCAGTTTTTTATATTGACGAGATAAACAAAATTATGGTATGTATGAGAGAGGACATTTTATCTCCACTTGCATAAAATCCTTTAAAAGTACTTAAAAGTTTGTTCGAGGTGGATAATACGATATTATAGAAATATATGCGAAATTTGACATTGAGGATAATAATGTTCTATCCTATGTTGAATTTTGATGTTTTCTTTGTTTGTTTGTTATTTTAGTTGAACAGTGTGTGAGATAATGAAAGATTCAAACTTATCAGTTTTTAAACAATGTATTGTGTGAGATAATGAAAGATTCAAACTTATCAGTTTTTAAACAATGTATTAGTTTGGCTAACTTACGGTGGATACTTGAATGTTGAGTGAGTGACTTCTCAATAGATTAGGACTCGTTTAGTAATAATTTGGTTTTTTGTTTTTGTTTTTAAAATTAAGTCTATAGACACTATCTCGGCCTCCAAATTTCTTCCTTTCTTATCTACTTTTTACCATCGGTTTATAAAACCAAGCCAAAATTTGAAATCTAAAAAAAGTAGCTTTTAAAAACTTATTTTTACTTTTGGAATTTGACTAAGAATTCAACCTTTGTACTTAAGAAAGATGCAAATCATTATATGAAATGGGTGAGGAAATAGACTTAATTTTCAAAAACCAAAAACCAAAAACGAAAATGTTATCAAATGAGGTCTTTGGAATTTATAAGAATTAAGTATTATTTTTTTTTTTGTTTATTTGATGATGATTATAGAAGTTAAAGTGAGCTTACTTCAACATAATTGACATGACTTTCTTTTCTAAAGGTGGAAGATTTGATCCGTCATCCACGTAGTTATTGTATAAAAAAAATATGATTATACAATTTTTTTTAGTACAACAATTATGAGATGGAGAATTGAACTTCTGATCTTTGAGATTGTACAATTTTATTTTGAAGATGTATTCCATCTCAGTAGTTGTTTAATATTATCTCGTATTTGAACTTATTTTGAAGATGTATTCCATCTCAGTAGTTGTTTAATATTATCTCGTATTTGAGAGGTTCAAGTTTAAAAGTTGCTGTGAGGTAAAATGATGGATTCTTTTATTCATTTTATTATTTATTTTAATAATATTCTTTCCTTAAAAACACAAGACACAAATATGTTCGGTTCTTTTTCTTTATAGAAAATTTAATGAAATAAAAAGAAAGAAAATAGCCTTATAGCATCAATTATGATATTTCCTCATACAATATGAAAGAAAGTGACATTTCATTTTTTGTCTTTTCAAATCCAATAATATATTAACAGGAAAAATAGTTGCAAATTCCTCCATAAATTATTATTTTCTTAATAGTTTGGATCTATAGCTTTTTATTTAATTATTGCCCACATAAATAATATTTTCAATGAACTAATATTCAAACAGGAAACTGTAAATTTGGACCGATGATTTTAAAAACATAACTAATACCTTATAAATAATCCAATGTGATTAAGTTTAGCTACAATATTGTTGTCTATGTTAATGTTTAGGGGAAATTTTATTCTATACTACACTGGGCGAGTTTTATTAATTTTAAATTTTAAACTTCCAATATTATCATTTTATACCTAAAACTTGGCATATTGTATTAATTTTAACCCTATAAATTTTTAAGTTCTTACACTCGGTTAAGTTTTTGTTTCTATTATCGTTAGCAAGATTTTCCACAAATGTAAAAAGTGACATAAGTTACATTTTTGTTATTTTTTAACAAAAAATATATCGAAAAAGATTTATCTAAATCATTCTCCATCGAGAACCACCATCATGAAATCTAAGAACCCTACTCTCGAAAGTAAGACTCAGATGGAATCAAATTAACTCCTGTGTTCCTCTTCGCCTTCAGTGTCGTTACTAACAATGATAAGTTGTGGGGAGGATCCAAGCAAAGAGTTTGAATAGCAAAAAAATTAAATGTTGTAATGAAAAAAGTGAGACATCTATGAATACAATGAACTAGTTGTAATCAATTCTATCGACAGTATTACAAATGATGACGACAATCCTAGTGCTGAAGATTAGGAAGGAGACTAAAGTTCAAGCAAGGTGATTTCGAAAGATTTACGTTCTCGTTGTGGCAAATGGATGACAAATTGAGTTCAAGTCTAACACGAAATAAAAAGAACAACAAATCAATATTGACTCCGATTTGAGAATAGAAATCCTTGGTGGTGAAAAAATCTAGAGCAAATAATCTTTGTTTCTACTCAAAGTTGATGCACAAAGTGGAATCCTTCTCTGAAATTGAAACCACTCCATTATTGAAATGAAAAATATAGTACAATGATAGAAGATAATAAGTGAAAAATGTCTTTGAACCTTTGTTGGAATCACCCCTAAATATTCCACTGGATCTCTATCATTGCTTCACTTGCATTTGGGTAACAAATATTATATCAACATATCATTGATTTACGTTTATCACAAACTAAAGTTGTTATTTCCATCAACTTCTTCACATTAAACTTTTATTAGACTAATAGAACTTGATACATTTATTTTATACCTAGCAAATCTTAAAAATAGTAAACAAATCACACTATTAATTCATAATACCATTTAGCATGTTTCAATAATTTTTTTCTGATGTGGAAGTTAAGATAATGTATCAACCACAAAGCATAATTATAAATTCAAAAAAACTATGAATCCAAACCTCTAGAAAAGGTAGAATAAAAGAAATATTGTACTTTAAACCTCCATTGAATATAAATGGAGGTATTAGTCAATTCAACTAAAGTTTATTTTATATTTAAATGTAAAATATATAGTTAAATGCATATATACTCATTTTTGGTGCATGATGCATTGATCATACTAAAATTATATACATTATTTTTTTCTAAACTACGCAAATTAAATTACGCAAACTAGCAACAAGAAAAAAATGATGAAAAAAAAATCTAAAGAAAAGTGTGAATGCAAAGATGTCATTTGAGGATTCTACGTATATAAGTATTTTAAAAATCCATGTTTCAAGAAGACATCTAAAATTAAATAAATGTACCTATTTAGATATCTCACATTATTGCAATATAAATATGATAATCTAAATGTATGTTATCACATAGAAATTTTGAATTCTTACCAAACAAACAACCTTTGATGACTAGATATTTCTATTTTCTTCAAAACATACATTGTTAAGTATTCTAAAGAATAAAAAACAAACAACCCTCCAATATTGTAAAATCAGCTAAATGAAACTATATTCTTTTGAGAAGTTCTACTACTAAAGTAGTAAGAAACAATATTATAAATAATTTTTCCTAAACAAGAAAAAAATAGTCGACATGAAATTAACTCAAGTAATTAAAATATATTTCTTCGATTAAATTATAGAGGTTTAAATCTATCTCGTTCTCACTTGTTATTAGTATATATATATATATATATATGTGTATGTATGTATGTATGTATGTATGTATGTATGTATGTATGTGTATTGTCAACATAAGCATAATTTAGTGGTTAAGATAATTATTCTGCCTTTTTGTAAATTTTTGGCAAAATTTTAGAAGAGTAGTTTCCCTACATATTGAAAAGGTTAAAGGATGTGATGAGCTCCAAGTAATATAAAAAGAGCTAATGGCTTTTATTTCAAATTGTCCCAACTAAAAAACCTTAAGTTTGGTGGATGTATACAAACTCTAGTTAAATTCTCATTTCATTTGATTGAGATAATTGTTCACACAATGATATTTTTTTTTCCTAGTCTTTGTATTTTATCTTCTTTGAATTTTTTTCACATAAATTCTTGTATTTCCTAGTTTGTTAATTCCTTTTAATTTCTATGTTATTTTTCTACTCATTCTTGTTATAGTAATTGGAGATTTTGTTTCGACCGTAAAAGGTGAGATGCTCATGCTTCTGAATTACATTTTGATTTTGTCATGCACTTTTGCGTTTTTCAGGGGCCACACAAGAAAAAAATATGTTGGTTAAATTGTGTATGCACTTAAAGAGGTTAGTTGTTGGAATGAGCCTTAATTTTGTATTTCAAATTCCGTTGGAAAAACTCTCTCTATATATATTTCAAGCTTTGTGGATTCATATAAAGCTTGTTTATGTGATTTTCATTAACTTGTTATCATAGGTTTTGTTTTTTTTTTTAATCAATTAAACGTCCATTTTGACTTTCAAATTTTTTACTATCTATGTCTGATAGTAGATAAAGATATCAATTATCATCACAAAAGTTGATGATTCTCTCTTCAACTCTAAAAAATAAAAGAAAAAGAAAGAAACAATTCAGATCAGAGGGTTTGGTTCAGTATCCTTGAAGCTAAATAATGGATCAATCAAGCTTCTAAGAAGTGTGAGACATTTACCTTTGCTCAATAGAAACTTGATATCTCTAGGCATGTTGGACTCCATTTGGTGTAAATGTAGAGGAAAATGTGGAGATCTTGAGGTGATCAAGGATTCCAAAGTTGTGTTGGTTGGTGAGAAGGTTAATGACTTTTATATTATGAGAGGAGTAGAGATGATGACAAGTGCCTACACGGTTTCAACAACAAGCTTAACATAGGTTAACTTGTGATACAATAGACTATCCCATATTGGTGAAAAATGGATGCAAGCACTGTCCAAGCAAGGAATTCTACCCAAAGGTATCAGTGAGCACCTTTCCTTTTGTGAATACTACATTCTAGATAAAGAAACAAGACAAAGTTTCACAAAATCTCAGAACACCACTAAAGGAACATTGGATTATGTCCATTCTGACCTATGGAGACTATCTCCTACACCAAGCCTTAGTGACTGAAGGTATTTTCTAACCTTTATAGATGACTTTTCTAAGAAGAGCTGAATATACTTTCTTAAAACTAAGGACAAAGTTTTTGAGAAGTTTAAGGAATGAAAGCCATGATAGAAAATCAAACATCTAAAAGGTTAAAATCACCAATGATGGGCTTGAGTTTTGCAATGAACACTTTGATAAATTTTGTTATGAGAATGGTATAACTAGGCATAGAACAGTGAGATATACACCTCAACAAAATGGTGTTGCTGTGAGGTTAAATAGAACTATAATAGAAAGGGTTAGGTGTTTGCTCTCTGATGCTATCTTAGGGGAAAATTATTGGGCAGAAGTTGTAGCCTATATAGTGTATAGCTTGAATAAGTGTCCTCATACATCTTTAGAGTTGCTTACCCGAGGAAAAGTGGACTAATCATCCTCCTAACCTAGATAACCTCAAGATCTTTGGATATGTAAGGTTTATACACCAAATAAGGGAAAGTTAAAGGCTAGAGCAGTCAAGTGCATGTTTGTAGACTTTTCAGAGGGTGTCAAGGGGTTTAAAATGTGGCATTTGGTTGAGAAGAAGTTCATAGTGAGCAGAGACATCACCTTTAGAGAAGAGGAGATGTTTATGCAAAAGGAGAAAAAGATTGAGGATGAAGGAGAGTCTTCCAACACATATATGTAGATGACATGTTGTTGGCAGGTAGGTCCAAAGGAGATCTAATCCATGTCAAAAACCTCTTAAAAAGAGAGTTTGATATGAAGGACTTAGGAGAAGCATGCAAGATCCTAGGAATAGAGATCCAAAGGAACAAAGAGGAGTCTATTCTAAACATCAATCACTCCAATTACTGTGAGAAGATCCTTAAAAGGTTCAACATGAATGATGCTAAATCTGTGAGCTTACCTATTGCTCAGCACTTTAAGCTTTCCTCAGCTAGCTTTCCTAAAGATTCTGACCAAGAACATCAGAAACGAATGGTTGTCATACCCTATAGTCAAGCAGTCGGAAGCCTAATGTATTTAATGATTTCTACCAGACCTGATCTCTCATATTTAGCTAGCTTAGTTAGTAGATATATGTCTAATCCTAGTAAAAGACACTGTGAGGCTACTCAATGGATCCTAAGGTACTTTGTTTGGTCTAAAAACTGAAGCTTAGTCTATCAAAGGTTAGCTGAACTAAACTTAGATCTTTATGGATATATGGATGCTGACTATGCTGGTGATTTGGACAAAAGGAGGTTCTTAAAAGGTTACCTTTTCCTTTATGGTCCTAATCTAACCATTTGGAAAGCATCACTACAGTCTATAGTAGCCTTATCTACAACAGAAGTTGAATATATGGCTTTAACAGAAGCAATCAAAGAGACATTGTGGCTCAAGGGATTGCTAAAAGACTTTGGAATAGATCAAACAGTGGTGAAACTCTATTGGGACAACCAAAGTGCTATCCATTTGTCTCGAAATCTATAATTCCACACTAGAACTAAGCACATTGATATCAAGTATCATTTTATTAGAGATAAAATTGAGACAAAGGAGATAAAAATTTTAAAGGTTCATACTTCAGACAATGCAGCTGACATACTAACAAAACCTATTTCAAAGCTTAAATTGTTTAAATGTTTAGAACAAGTTGGCTTTGAGCTTTCAGACACAGGATAGACATATCGGTCAGAATCAGGAAGATCAAAAGATTGCAAGGCATTAGAGTCAAGGTAGAGAAAATGATTAATCTCTCTTTTGAAAATCATTGACTGAAGATATTAATAGTTCATAGAATGACCATAAGTAACTCGGCCTCAATCTTGGGTGAGTTATAGACTCCTGTCCTATGAGGACAGTCCTTTGATTTGTATGAGTGAGAATGGTCTGAGTCAACGACTCAATAAGCCTATCATTTTGGAGATTTGTTTGAGTAGGGAGCTGGAAGTATAGTTGCACAAGATGGAGTTCGCTCCTTCCTGTATTTATGGTAAGTAGATGAATTTCTCTCTTAAGTGTTGATTTTGGGTCTTAAACAATGAGATCTCAGCCTCTCATTGGACAGAAAGGGATTTAGTTTATGTTTGGACTACAAACTGATTGTTCATTTGAGGAATTAGTGGATTGTTCATTTGAGGGATCTGTGGTACTTTAAGAGTAAGTGGTATTTACAGAGGTAAGATGATAATTTGACCCAACTATAATTACAAGCAATTTGTGAAGGATCAACTTACAGATAATGATTATCTGTGGACATAGAAATATATTTAAAGTGCGAAGAGTGCAACTATGGGTCTTTAATGGAGTGACCCATAGTTAATGAATGTTGATTAACATAATTAAAGAGTTTGACTAGTTAATCTCGGATTAGTGGATGTTCTAATTTGTACGTCCATTAGGTCCCTCTACTAGATCAATATGGGTAAACCAAGAAATATTTGTTTTAAAAGAATTTGAAATGTTTAAATTGATTAAGGAAATTAATTGTATATGATATAATTAATCTATATTTATACATTAAAATATAGTTTATTTTGAATATGATTCAAATTAAACTATATAATATGAGAGGATAATATTTTGTATAATATGAGAGAATAATGTTTTTTAGTGAGATTCAAATATTAATAAATATGAATTAGATTCGTATTAAAACTATAGGTTAAAATTAAAATAAATGAGATTCATATTATAACTATAGATCATGAGAGAGTATCATACTTGAATATGATTCAAATATAAATTTAATTAAATATGTGATATTTAATTAATTAATTAATTAATTAATATTTATTTAATTAAATTAGATTTAATATATATATAATTAAATAAATAATTTAAACAAGATAACTTCTCAATGTGTGTGAGGAGGAGGAGAGTTAAAATACATTCTCTGAATTAGGAGAGAATAGCAGAGACCAGACACGTAATTTTGATATTCCAAAAACTCTTTCCAATTCTCTCTGAAAATTTCAAGAATAGAAAAAAGTTCTCTATGAGAAAATTTCTTATTCCTTTTCTTAATCTTTCATAATATCACAGATCCTACCATCTGTTCCTTGTCGAAGAATAGCAGGGAAGACACTAGTTGTAATGTGCCATCGATTCTGTATGTGGAAAGACGGCTTAGAAGAGAAACCAAGAAGACAATCTTCAAGGCTAATTAAAATGTACGTTTATCCTATACTACATCTATGCATGTTTATTTCTCTATTTTTCTCGAATTCTAAATGTATCCAAAAACAATGGCACTAACATTCAAGCACTTCCACAATGATATTTGATCCTTTCATCGACACCCTTTCTTTCTGTCTATGAAAAAAAATAGATTGAGGAAAAAGGAAAGCCAGCATCACGAAGTTTGCCCCCATAGCATTATGACGTCGCTTGAGGTGCAAGTTGGAGGACGCTTCAAAATCCAAAGCGTCGCCACAATATGAATCGCATCATGACTCATGGTCCACAACGTCACGAACTATGGCTACTGGTTTGCAACATTGTGACACTATCAGGTAGCATTGTGACACTATGATTAATATTATTACTAAATTTATACAAGCAATCAAAATGATTTATAAAGGTACGATGAAAATACTCACTACTAGTCATTATAACTTTCACTCATCTCAACCTTTTATTGACTTGAGCATCAGAGTGTCAGTGAGTGTCAGTGATTTGACACCATATTAGTGTTCAATTTCCTATGTTTTGCAGAGCACTTGGATTATTTTCCTCAAAATTACAAATTTACTTAGTTTATTGAAATGCACTAAAAAAGTGCATTAGTTGGTTTATAATATTTTAGTTTTCTTGTTAATTTGTATTCATTGATATTTTATTATGTTTAATTATAGGAAATCAAGCATTTGGACCAAAACAAGCTATTTTGAGATTAGAGTGATGAAAACACTCCCATAATAGGTCAAAGTTTGATGTAGGACAAGAGAAGGGGTCAAAGTTCATGAAGAGTGGCAAATTAGGACAAAAAGAGGCGTGAAAACTGTGTGGACAAGCTATCTCTCACTACTCTAATAACTACATTTCATAATTTGGTTAAAACTTTGGATTCAATTGGTCATTTTAGGCGAATGACCACTCGTTTCTTTGTTTTTTTTTTTTTCATTCTCTATCTATCTAAAGCATTAGATTCTAGATTCTTTCATTTACTTTTCGTAATCAAGTCAAATGGTTATGAGTTATATACTAATATTCCAATTCCTACATAATTTAGGAAAGTGATTGCCTATATAAATTCTAGCTTTATTTAGCACCAAACTCTATAGCCCAAAAGTGTATTGTTGCTACCAAAAAGAGTAGAGAGCTATTGTGAGAGAAGTCCGTACAGAGTTCGTTCTAGACTCCAAGTTGCAATCAATGCAAAATTGACGTTCTTCAAGACGGGGAACAACTATGATATTAGCTTTTCCCTTTTCTTTTCTTCTTCTTTACTGTTTTTATTCACTAATTCATATGAAATTATGTCTTTGATAAGTATTGATAGGGACAATGATCCTCAAACTATCTCCACAGTGGTATGATATTGTCCACTTTGGGCATAAACCCTCATGACTTTGTTTTTTGTTTCACACCAAAAGGCCTCATGCCAATGGAGATAGTCATCCTCACTTATATATCCATGATCCTTCTCTTATCTAACCAATGTGGCAGTTTGGTCGCATACCCAAGAATCCTCCCCTTGAACAAAGGACCATCGAGCCTCCCCTCAAATAGTCATCCATCCGTCTAACTCATATCTAGGCTAACTCTTTTTCACCCGAGCATACCGCCTATCCAATAGAGTTCAACCACGGATCACACCGTGACTACTTCCAAGGCTCCACTATACATCTTTATTCGACACTAAGGATTCTACCAAGCATGGTTAATTCACGAGTATGGCTCTGATACCACTTGTGAGAGTTTTGAACCTAACTTAGATGGCCAAATAGAACGCAAAAATCAACAGAATAAATCAAAAGCAATAAAGAACGAACACCAAGATATATAGTGGTTCGACCAATTTAGTCTACATCCACTTTGAGAACCAGCTTGAATTAATTTTATTACGAGCAATGAGGAATTTACAATTACAGATAATCAACAATAATCACCAATCTGTAATTTGATACCCACTAATACCAAGAGATCCGCACACGACGTCATCTCTAAAACCGAGAAAAACCTGCTAAAAAACAGCCCAAATCGAGTGCACTACAACCAACGCCTCTGACCAGCGTACTCACTCGCAGCCTCACAGTCTATCTCTGTTGTTGACGACCGATGACCCATGCCAAACGAAACCCACGTCGGACGAAGAAAACTACCGCTCAAATCATGGCCCACTGTTGGACGCCGTGACCGGCGAGCACCTATGCAACTGGAAACTATCGTTTGACTTGCTGTCGAAATCATCAGATGCGATCTCCTGCCGCTAACTCACCGGATGTGTGTCTACCACCAACCCTGCTTCTACGTGCGTCTACTTCAAAAAGACAACTGTCTCTTTTTTTTTTTTTCCCTATTGATCTTCACGAATTTTTTTCAGCCCTAAAGAAGAAGATGGGTTTAATTACAAAAATATCATTTGTTCATAATTACCATAATGTCACTTGAGCCTTTAATTTCACCAAAAACCCAATAAAGCCCAATTAAATTCCTTGTTATTTTCTATAAATCTCCCTCATAACAAGAGTATTTATGTGCTAGGCTGATTCTCCAAACTTCCTATCATCCAGATTTAATATTCAGCTCATCTAATAGGTATTTAAACCTATGGGCTAGAAGAACTTCGGTTAACATATTTGACAAATTCTCAACTGTATGAACCTTGACCAGTTCAACATTTTCTGGGCCACAACTTCTCTGATAAAATTAAATTTGACATTGATATGCTTAGGCCGTTCGTGATGAGATGGATTCTTCACAAGATGAATAACACCTTAGCTATCACAACGGACGATAGGAATGAACTCCTGCGACAACAACTCACCAACTATTCTTTTCAACCACACTGCCTCTTTAACAGCTTCACCCACTGAAATATACTCTGACTCAGTAGTAGACAAAGCAACAACTGACTGTAGAGCAACCTTCCAACTGACCACATTACCAAACAAATGAAAAATGTGACCTGATAGAGACCTTCTTTTGTCAAGGTCTGTAGCGTAATCTGCATCTGTGAAGCCTTCCAACTATGCTGATTTATCACAATCCTTGCTAAATCACAATGATACACTGACACTACCTTTCAAATATTGAAGCACCCATTTAACTGCACTCCAATGCTTCTTCCTAGGATTTGACATAAACCTATTTATCATACTCATAGCATATTCCAGGTCAAGCCTAGTACAAATCATCAAATACATAATACTTCCAATAGCATTACAATAGGGAATATTAGACATCTCTAACTTTTCTTGTTCAGTAACAGGACACTGAGATGAAGAAAGCCTAAAATGAGATGCTAAGGGTGTTGAAACTGCCTTACAACTAGACATATAATACTTCTCAAGCAGTTTATGCACATACTCTTCTGCGAAATGATTAACAAATCTTTCTTCCTATCTCTTTTCACATCCATGCCTATGATCCTTTTTAGTTCACCTAAATCTTTCATCTCAAATTCACTACTCAACCGTTTCTTGAGATCACTGATTTCAGAATAATCCTTAGACACTAGGATCATATCATCTACATACAGAAGTAGATAAATATATGTACCTTCCTGAGATAGTTTTCAGTACACACAGGCATCATATGAGCTCCTGTGAAACTCCTGGTTCAGAATAAAGGTGTCAAACCTGATATACCACTGTCTCAGCGATTGCTTCAGTCTATAGATGGACTTGTGAAGACGAAAAACCATGTCTTTCTTTCCTTTCACCTCATAGTCCTTAGGTTGAGCCATGTAGATCACTTCCTCCAATTCTTCATGAAGGAAAGCTGTGGTGACGTCCATCTGTTCAACAAACATATCAAAATGAATAGAAATAGATAAAATTAATCAAATGAACGAATGCCTCACCATCAGAGAGAAAATCTCATAAAAGTAAACTCCTTCCTTTTGAGTGTAGCCCTTGGCTACTAGTCTAGCCTTATACCTAGGTTTGTTGTTACCTCTTGTACCTGGCTTGATTTTATAAATCTACTTTGACTGAATGAGTTTCTGATTAGTAGGCCTTGGAACCAATGACCATGTCTGATTCTTCTGCAACGAGGGCAACTCTGCTTCCATAACATTCTTCCATTATTCCTTCAAATCAGATACAATTGCCTCCTCAAAAGTAAGAGGCTTTGCTTCAATACTATCAACTGCTCAAGTAAAAGCATAAGCAACTAAATCAGCATAATCATAGTAGAAGCCTGCCTCACCCACTGAGGCCTGTCACATGTAAGCTGATAGTTATGTAGGTCATTGCTACTTGAACTTTCTTCACTGAAAACTCCCTCATCAATCAAATTCCTCTGCAGTTGAGGTTGTCTACCATCAGAACTGGATGACTGATCACTGGATTTGCTTGAACTAACTGATGATCGTGCTTTAGAATCAATTTTAACCTCTGCCTCAACCTGATCAACTATCTGCTATTTTTGCTGCTCTTTGACACAAAGTGGCATCTCTGTTTCATTAAAGGTCACATCTCTGCTAATAATACATTTATTTCTGCCCTCTTCCAAGCACCAAAGTTTATATCCTTTAACACCCTGAGGATAGCTAATAAACATACATTTCAGTGCCCTCTTATTCAGCTTCCCTTCCTTAACATGAGCATAAGCTGAACATCCAAACACTCTGAGATGATCCAAACTTGGAGCATTTTTTATCCATATCTCCTGAGGAGTCTTTAGGTCTAAAGTAGAGAACGGACTCCTATTAATGAGATAATAAACTGTTTGGGAAGCTTTCCCCTAAAACTTCAAGGGTAATGAAGCATTTGTCAAGAGACATCTTGTATGCTCCATAATTATTATGTTAAACTTCTCAGCTAAACCATTCTGCTGTGGAGTGTACGTAACAGTGAAATGCCTTGTAATTCCCTCTTATTTGCAAAATTTATCAAATTTGTGATTCACAAATTTTAAACTATTGTTTGTCTTCAGATACTTTACCTTTCTGCCTGTTTGGTTTTCAAACTTCTTTTTCCATTCAAGAAATTTCCCAAAAGCTTCATCCTTCTATTTCAGTGGATACATCCACACATTCCTTGAAAAATCATTGATGATCAACATGAAGTATCTCGAACCTCCCATAGAAGGTACTAATAACTTGTAGAAATACAAGTTATTTATACTATTTTATTTAGATATTGAGGCCAAAAGAAAGGAAAGTTGCATCAATTGTATGAAAATTGGCTAAGAAATGCGAGAATTATAAATTGTCGTCAATACACCCACTGACACCATTGCGATGGTAGAAAAGAATATTTCAAGTTTGTTTTGCAGGAAATCAAGTCACCGCATGCGTTCATGGCTCAAGATAAACTAAACAACGCATCTACGTCACATTGCGCCCATCATTCAGGAATGAATAGACGATCAACGCAATGATGGCGCATGCGACAATCGATCAAGAGCTAAGCGATCAACGGAATCTCAACCGCATGCGGTAATAAAAAAAACATCGCATGTAGGAAAACGATCGAAGATGTGAAGAGCAACGTAAATGCGGAGGATTCTGACGCGTGTGCAGCTGACCATTGTGCATTTCTGATGGGATTGATTGCGTAATAGAAGGAATATTCACTCCACCATTTCAGGAGCTGCAATAACAATAAAGTGGGGACCACAAGTCAGAGAGTCAAAACTGAGCCTATAAATAGCACCGACCATTCCACTGAGAAAACATGCTTGAATACAGAGAAAAGTGTATATACTGGTCTGAGAAAGAAACTGGTTGAGCGACTAATCATAGTAGATCCGGGAAGATTTAAGAGACGAGGTCGAGAGGTGAGTCTCTGGGAAAGAATCCTTCCAATCACCGTCGTTGAAGCTCTGTACGATGGTCACTTCTACCAGAGAAGCAAGCCTAAGAGGGAAGCTCTTCTCTTCATCCACTCAACACGCCGACAAGCAAAACCACCGTCCAGATCTGTGTCAAGACGTTGACACTCTTCTGTAATTGTTTTTATTTCTTTATCATCAATTGTATTCATCTTCTTAATCTCTATCATTCACACTATGTATCAGACGCTTAATCGTAGTATTAAATGTTATGATCATTTCCATCTCTATCTCTTTGCCTATTTCCGTTCATCCATATTTCACTTTCTCCATGATGTCTTCTTAATCCCCTGGTAATTAGTAAGAATTAAGCAAGTAAATTAATCTGTGATAAGGAAATAATTATGTTTAGTTAAGGCATGCTAAACGACATCTTCACCTGTGAGAGCAAAAGTGAAGATGCCATTCCGTCTATCGAGAGAGGGTTAATAGAATGCATTAACTAAAGCGAGAAGTACTTCCAGAGATGGAAGCAACCTTGCATTCATGACATTCATCCCTGTTTCACAATAGAGATATGGGAATGTGGCTGATCACCGAGAGGTATATGTCAAGGGAAAGCAGAACCTAGTTACATCTTTAACGTAATTAATAAACTTGCGATATTTTTACTAGTTATCCTTTCTATTTCTAATTTATTCATAAAGACTTGCCACCGCATACCACGATCCTTTATATAAACTTCATAGTCAGTCTCTAACTCAGCATCATGTATATCATGTATCTTGTATCTTGCATCACGTTAGCTTAGGTTTATTTTTATCGCAATTTATTTTATTAACGCAACTTTAGTTTATCTACACAATTTTACTTTACTGCAATTTTGATTTCCTGTACAAACATACAATCTTTATTAGTTGTAAAAATTGGTCGCATATATCACAAATGTAACACATTAACGACAACAATCCCTGTGTTCGACCTCAGATCACTCCGAGAAACTTGCGTTGAATTATACTTGGTTTTAGCAAAAGGAAACTTGTGACAACGCATAGTATACTACAAGCATTCTATTAATAACGCATACATCTAGAAGTAGTATCGCATAAAGTGTATATTAGCATAACACAACATCCACATCTCCATCTTTCCAAGTCATCAAGTTTATGGCAACATGAGCTTGTATGATTCACATTCATCATTGTCCATGTCCATATATGCTTATTTACAACATCAATTCAGCAGTGAACAGGTACCTTTGTAGGACCCCACAAATCTATATGAACATAATAAAAAATTCCTTTGGTAGAATGCTTACTTTTTCCAAACTTCACTCTGGTAGTCTTTCTCATTATTCAATGTTCACAAAATGGGAGTTCAATGTCTTTAACTCCTCAAAGCAAACCTTGTTGTGAAAGAGCTTGAAGACCTCTTTCACTCACATGAGCTAGTCTGTTATGCCATAATATAGACTTATTTGTTTCTTTCCCAGATGCAACAGCAACACTACCTAAAACTGCAGTACCCTCTAACACATAAAGGCCATTCCTCAAGGTCCCTCTCAGCTTAAACAAATAACCCTTGATAACCTTCAAAACTCCATTGTTATATTTATAGGAATAACCTACACTATCTAATTTGTCCGGAGAAATTAGATTTCATTTAAGTTCTAGAACATATCTTACATTTGTTAGAATTTTGATCATTCCATCATGTGTGCAATTCAAACTAACCCAATTCCTTTTACATCACAAGGACCATTATCACTAAGCAAAACTGATCCCTCATCATTTTCCTAAAAATCAATCAAGAAATTCCGATTAGGAGTCATGTGAAACGTGCACCCTGAATCCATAATCAAGCATCCTGAAAATCCCTGCTAGACACCATCAAGCCCTCTGCTGAATCATACCCATCAGTGACATTTGCTACACTAGATTCCCCAAAAGTTCAAGAAGTATAAGACTGAAGTTGAAAACTTGTTAGGTAAAAAGATTAAAAACACTACGATCTGATCGTAGTGGAGAGTATATGGACTTAAGATTCCAAAACTATATGGTACACCCTGAATCCATAATCAAACATCCTGAATATCCCAGCTGGACACCATTAAGCCCTCTGCTAAATCATACCCATCAGTGACATTTGCTGCACTAGATTCCCCTACATGCTTGCTACTTGATGCTTCCTTGCTCTTATTCAAAGGGCAATTTTTCTTAAAGTGTCATTCTTTATGACATAGGAAACACTTTCTAACTTTCCCCTTTGATTTTGACCTGGATCTCGACTCTTTTCCTTTTTCGTTCTTTTTCTCACTTCTGCCTCTGGCCATGAGCAACTCTCTATCCTTGCGTTCTTTTTCAATCTCGGGGTTTCTGGTTCTCAAGGCATCCAACATTATATCCATATACAATGAATTCCATCCATATTTAATAGTTGCCTTAACTCGATACAATTCATGCAATGAATTTAGAAGAATAACTGCTTGATTTTCATTCAACATCTTCTCACTGATGTTATTGAGATAAACTATAATCTTCTGGAATTCATCAAAATTCTCTTCTAAGCCTTTACTAGAGTCCATCTTATATCTAAAGAATTTCTCTTTTAGATATAATTTATTTGGCAAAGACAGAGTCAAATAAAGACTTTCTAATTTATTCCATAACTCTGTTGTAGTATTGACCTCATCTACTAGCTTAAGCACTCCATCTGATAGATACAAAATTATCTCAAATAGGCCATCTCATCTATATCCCAGTACACCCTCCTTGGATCGAATAGAGCTCTGATACCACTTGATAGGGAAAACGACCCTTAAACTATCTCCACAATGGTATGATATTGTCCACTTTGGGCATAAACCCTCATGACTTTATTTTTGGTTTCACCCCAAAAGGCATCATGCCAATGGATATAGTCATCCTCACTTATATACCCATGATCCTCCTCTTATCTAACCAATGTGGGACTTTGGTCGCATTCCTAACAATCTTCCCCTTGAACAAAGGATCACCGAGCCTCCCCTCAAACAGTCATCCATTCGTCTAACTCATATCTAGGCTAACTCCTTTTCACCCAAGCATACTGTCTATCCAATAGAGTTCAACCACGGATCACACCATGACTACCTCTAAGGCTCCACTATACATCTTTGTTTGGCATCGAAGATTCTACCGAGCATGGTTAATTCAGGAGCATGGCTCTGATACCACGTGTGAGAGTTTTGAACCTAACTTAGATGACCAAAAAGAATGCAAACAATCAACAAAATAAATTGAAAGCAACAAAGAACGAACACCAAGATATAGTGATTCGACCAATTTGGTCTACATCCATTTTGAGAACTAGCTTGAATAAATTTTATTACGAGCAATGAGAAATTTACAATTACAGATAATCAACAATAATCACCAATCTGTAATTTGATAGCCACTGATACCGAGAGATCCGCTCACGACGTCGTCTCTGAAACTGAGAACAATCCGCTGAAAAATAGCCATAATCGAGTGCATTGCAACCAACGCATCTGACTTGCACACTCACTCGCAGCCTCACCATCTCTCTCTGTTGCTGACGACCAGCAAACCCACGTCGAACGAAACTCACGCCAGACAAAGAAAACTACCGCTCATATTGCGGCCCACTGCCGAACGCCGTGATCGACGAGCACCCATGCAACTGGAAACTGTAGTTTGACTCACCTGTCGAACTCGCCGGACGCGATCTCCTACCGCCGACTCACTGGACGTGTGTTTGCCACCAACCTGGTTTCTACGTGCGTCTACTTCAAACATGCTATTGTGCTTCATGAATTTTTTTCAGCTCTAAAGAAGAAGATGAGTTTAATTACAAAAAATGTCATTTGTCTATAACTACCATAATGCCACTGGGCCTTTAATTTCACTAAAAACCTAATAAAAACCCACTTAAATTCTTGTTATTTTCTATAAGTATGAATGGCTAGACTTCTTAGTTCTAGGCTCTTGACAAGGTTTCTCATGGATTTAAATTAAAGTTCAGAGTTTTACGAATTTGGTCCATTGTTATGTTTTTTAAATTGTATTATGTTTGTTTTTTTTATTGACTGGTCATCAATAACTCTTAGACTAAATATTCAATAGAAATATTACATGATTAATTGGATCTATAACATTAAACCATTATTAATATCTTGTGAAAATAGTTAGGTTAATATTGGTAGTTGTTGATGACTTTGCTTAATGCCATGTTTTCTTATTTGATTTCAAGAAATTAATAATCAATTTGAATTGCATAAAAAAATTTTTTTTTAAAGGAAATAATACGGCTGATACTTTCTAGACCTAAATATGACAATGATACAATAATTCATAGAAACCCTAGCATTATTTAATAAAATAATAAATAGAATAAAAACTGTGGGATGATTTATTTTCTAGAGATTTCATCTTTATCTTTTATTTTTAATTTTTATTTTAGAAAATCAAAACAACAAGTTTTCCAATCCTTAAATAAATTTGAAGCAATTCTTGAATAGCTAAATTAAATTGTAAATTTGATCTTCTGAGGATGATACTCTGTCTCTAAGACCGATTTATTATACTATAATTTGACACGTGTGTTTGCATGTATCAAGTTTTTGGCGTGATTGTTGGGATCAGAGTAACAGTTTTGTTTAATATTCATAGAATAGGATAGTTTTTAATTGAAGGTGTATTTTATTTATTTTTCCTTTTTGTTTAAGATTGATTGGTTATTTGTTAGTGCAATGCCACATGGCAAATCTAACCTGAGATGGAAAGGACTTTTAAGAGAAATCTAAAAGTTAAAAGAAAGTTATTGGTCGATATGGATGAAGAAGTAGCAACAAAAGAAATCAGGGAGTATTTTCAACCAACTCTCCCGATGCCTTGACCTCGAATCATTAATACACCTATTAATGTCAACAAGTTCGAGGTGAAGCCAGGATTGATCCAGATGATAAGGGACAATACTTTTCAAGGACATTCCACCGATGACCCTCACAAACATCTAAGATATTTCATTGAAATATACATAATGATAAAAGATGAATACAAATTCGAATGATGCAATTAAATTAAGATTGTTCTCTTTTTCTTTTGAGGACCATGCTAAAGATTAGTTGGAGACTGTTCCATCATAGACTATCATCAGATGGGATGAGTTGACACAAGCTTTCTTGAATAAATTCTTTCCACTAACCAAGACAACTTGATTGAGATCCATAAATTTTCATATTCAATCAACAGCCTGATCAGTAGCTGTTTGAGGTCTGAAAAATATATAAAGATCTCCTTAAGACGTGTCCACAATATAGATATCAAAATTGGTTACAAATCCAATAATAATATATATTTTATATTATTAACTATACCACACACATGAATGAAATATAAACATAGAATGGAAGGAATATATAAATATAACATGTAGCATATAAACATATGTATGAAACCATAAGAAACTCTAGAGAAACCATACTCATGTCGCCACAACTACTATCACAATGCTTTATTTGTCTTGTGTTGAGGGTCGACAAGGTCCACTTATTGGGAATGATTTAAGTAAAGAATCAAACCATTTTTTCCTACATCCCTAAAGTTACACTAGAAGAATCTATCCATAATCCTAAATCCTAAAAAGTGACAATTCATGAGATTAAGCTGCTATTACAAAACATTGAATGAGAAATTCATTAACAACTTATGCCGACGCAAATAAACATTGGCAGAAATTTATCTATTGAGCTAAAAAAATTTTTTGTTTAGAAATATACTTTTGTTGACACAAATTTTATTTTGTTGGGTAAACACATATGCCGACACAAAATATTGCATTGGCAAAAATTATACCGACAAAAATAGTTTTCGTCGGGAGGCACTTCTCCCAACATGGATACGACGACGATTGTACCGACACAAAAAAATGCATTGGCATAACCTATTCCCACATTTTTTTGCATGGAAAAAGGTAAATTTTTTGTAATGAGAGAGACATAGATGTCAAAATGGAGCAAAATTGGATGTACGAAAGAGAATGAGTTTCCTTTTTGGGTCGTGGCTAATCAAAGTCGCTATAGAACGTAACACATGGAAAATGTAATATCTTACATTGGTTCAAGCGTTAAAGATTGAGTTTGCTAATTCTTTTCGAAATCCAAAGAAGAAAAGTTTGACCGAAACTAAACTCTTGGATCATCTGTCAACTACTCAATTAGTTACTTCTTGTAAATGTTAAAAACATTAGTGGTCTTTCGCATATTTCATTTTAATTGTTTTTTATTTTTAATTTTCAAAAATTGATTATAATAATTATCACGTAGTTAACCCAATATTAACATCCCTCACTTGTGAGTTCAAAAATTTATCGAAAGCTCAACAAGTCGAAACTAATAGTAATTGGAGTACTGCAAACGACATTAAATTAAATGAGTTCGAATAAAGAATCCCTTAATCTACTGAACTAGCCTAAGAATGCATTTGAGGTTGATTTTGGGAGGAAGAGCAGTGATTATAACAAAATCTTAACATTTTGTTTTCTTTTTACAATAAATTATGATTAAATCCATTAAAATCACTTCAAAATCACACGTCATTTCACATCCTTTTAAAAACCAGCTATTTACTAGTCGTAGATTCTCCTAAAAGCAGAGGCAATGTTTAATAAAATTAAATATTTAAATATATTAATTAAAACTAAAATTTATTTTATATATTTATTTTAAACAATTATTTAATAATTTTAAATTATAAAAACAATAATTTGAAGTCCATTTAAGTTATTACATTTAAACATGATAATTTAATATTTATTTACCAATCAACTTATTCAAGTATAAAGCTTAAATTTATCAAACATTAATACACATTATATTAAAAGTTCATTTTACAAAAAGAAAAAAAAAATACATTTACTAATAATTATTTTAAAGCTACAACAATGTTAAACCAAAGCCTAAAAGTTTTAGCCCCTAGATTAAGAACCAAGGTTTCAGCCATCTTCAAGATCATCTAGGTTGGAATTTGAAGAGCTTTTGTGTGTGTACATATATAAAGTTCCCACATGAGTTCATGAACCCAAAGACCTTGTGAGCTGGGACCTTGGAGTAGACTTTCTAATTGTTGTTTTATTATTATTATTTTCCATAAAATAATAGTGAGAAGTTAAAGAGGAGAGAAAGGGGCATAGAATAAAGAAAGAAACATTTTTATAAATAAAAAAATCTCAAAAATATTTCTATTTTATAGTAAAGAATTTCAAAAGTACAGTACTTTTGAAATTTTATTTTTTGCTATAAATTGTAAATATTTTTAAATATTTTTTATATTTAAAAAAGTCCTTTAAAGAAAAGAGAAATTGTATTGTATGAAAAATACATTTTAAGAAACTAAAGCCATGACTTCAACTTTGTTGTAATTGCAGGTGTGACAATCAAGAAATCAGATAGTAATCAAATTTTCAAGTGGAAATTTTTTGTCATGTTTGCAAAAAAAAAAAAAAAAAAAAATCTAGAGACTCGTGCCCAATCTTCGATTTATTTTTTATTAAAGTTAAATTGCCCCAAAAGAAAAAGATAAGAAAATGAATTGAAAGGTTGATATGAAATAATTATTAGAAAAGAATCCCTAGTTTTGAAAATTTGGAGACGTACAAGGCAAGGCAAGGCTAGCTAGCAAAAACCAAGTGCAATTTCAATTATTTTAAGGAACTGTCATGGTATCTCACTTAGCCACCTCCTCATTGTATTAACTATTAGCCAACCATTTTCTTTTAATTACTCTTTTTTGTAGAATAGACCAACCCTATTTTTATTTAATTACCTTTTTTAGCACTATTTAATTACCATTTACTCCATTTGGTTTTATAAATAATTTTATTGACTTTCACATCACAACACATCTTAAAAATTAATAAGTAGATTAAACAAATAGGTTTACATCGACGATCTCAATCTTCTGTTAGCAATGACGTCGATAGAAACTAAATAAAAATGCATATGATCGAATATTAAAAAATGTAATTAAAATTTCTTAGAAGTATAGGTCAATGTTATTTTCAAGTATTTAATATTGAAAATGAGACATTTTGAAAAAGTTAAAAGTGTTTGACAACCATTCAAAATCGCTTTTGAAATACTTATAAAGACATGTTTGGGTTGAATAAAGAAAAAAATATTTTTCACAAAAATCATTTTTATTTCAATTGACTTTTATAAAAATAATTTCAATTACACTTGGAACGAGTTTCAAAAACTATGTTGAGTGACCGCGAATTACTTCAATTTATTTCAAAATGAGTTATTTTCAAAATTACACACTTGAGAAATTAAAATGTACACACCTTAAATAAAGGATTCTTTTAAAAACATTTTTTTTCTTTGTTCATTCCAAACATACTCTTTAAGTACATGCTCTAAATATGGTTTAATGTTGGAGTTTTTGTATGAAAGGCCCCTTTTTAGGGCCCAAATGAATTGAAAATTTTGTATGGATGGGTCAAATTTTGAAGTCCACTCGAAATTTGGCTACCATTCAAAAACATCGGTGCCTCCGTATGATGTTAGTTGCATAAAAATGTTCGTTCAGACCCCAAAGCACTTGATATGCATGCATCCCAGATTCTTGCCAATTTCACTCATTTTGGACTTCGTCCTCTCATGCTTTCCTCTCATTAAAACGCTCCTTAGCATGCATGCACCCAGATTCTCGCATATTCCTCTCATTTTGGACTCGTTCCTCTCGTGCCTTCCTCTCATTCTTCATCGGACAGAAATCAGACTTTGTTTAATTTTAATTTTCAGTTCGACTCCCTCATTCCTCTCGCTTCATCTTCTTTCCTCTCATTTCTGCATCTCGTTCTTTACCACATATCAATTTTCTGCCAATTTTCTTGTAATTAATGGTCGTTGAACGAATTTTCCAATATTTTGAAAAAAAAAAGAATTGACAAACCCACAATTCTTTCAAATCCATTTAATGAAAAATCTTGTGCACGTTAAGTTTCATTAAGAAAAGAAAACGTAAAATTGGTATTTTGCGTACATCCGTCTGTTCTATCTAAAAAAAAAACTCATAAGCATTCAACTGCAAAGTTTCCAAAAAATACGAATATTGTAACATATAATCGTTGTTAAATCAACAAATATAAGCAGTTTCACACTCCAAATAAGTATACATATGCACTGTATTATTTCACATTTACTTAAATCATACAGGTTGTGTTAGGCGATAGGAATGATTTGTTTGTGAGGTGGCATTATGACTGTTATAGATAGGTAAGGGGAAAAAATGAGAGTGGGGCTAGTCCAACGAGAGGAAAGGAAAATGGTATTAGATATATAAACGAGAAAAATGAACGAGAGTGGTTGTTAACAAAAGGAAGAAATGATAGAAAGAAAAGAAAGAAAGAAATGAGATTTACTAACAAGAGTTTAACAGAAACAATTTAATTTTACTTTTTGTGTGGGTGAGAGTCGTGGTGGTCATAGGCACGATGACAGTGGTGGTGGTCGACTTAGAGGTATTCTCAATGGGAGTGGTCTCAGTGAGGGTGGCATCAGCGATAGGTTGATAGGAGTGGTGGTGGTGACTATAAGATTTTTGGTGGTTATAGACACGATAGCAGTGATGGTGATTGGCTCAGAGGTATGCTCAATAGGAGTGGTCCCAGTGAGGGTAGCATTAGTAGTAGGGTCGATAATAGTGGTGCTTGAAAGGGTGGCGTTAGTGGTAATAGACTCAATGGTAGGATTCCTCTTGACATGTTGTTTGTCTATACCATTGTGCCCATCATCACATGGCTCGTCCTCCTTATCGTTCTACATAATTACACCATTACGTTGGTACAAAACACGCAAAACACACAGGTTAAGTGACTCATCCACAAATCGTGAAATATACATACCCGACATAAGGTTTGTAACATCTCAGTGATTGCTCGCATTTGTACCTTCACCTCCCCCAATGTAGTCTCTACTCTCGAGACTCTCTTGTTTAAGATTTGCATGTAGTCTCTGTTTGAGTTGACATTTGGCTCTAGTACACGGTGATTTGACTCATGCATCTCAAACTCCTCTTCGTGGCAAGACTCATGATCGAATTGGAAAGGCATATGGACCCCTCATGAGATTCATGTGTCTCAAATACCTCCTCTTGGCCAATGTCTACCCATTCTTCTTTTGAGCTTCTTGACACTGACAACATCATATCTTTCTCCTCGAGCTCTAAATACACTGGGAATTTTTCAACTTGAGTATCTAAATTGCCTCTCCACATCAGACATCGTTAACAGGGTGATCATCAACTACATGAACAATATATTGTAAACAATGTTAAATACTAAAACAATCGCATATAATGTGAAAAAGTGTTTGTTACTCACGACAGGGGAGTTGAAGACATCTTTCTGCAATAGCTTGTTAGACAATGAATAAGAGCATGACCACCTTAGAAATCAAGGCATTGCATTATTGTTAAGTCGAAATGCAGCTCTTTCAGTAATAGTGCATATAATCTTATATGCCCAAAGCTATAAAACCATTTTAGTTTATTAGAAAATAATGAGAATTCATTACACGTTTTATGATAAAGAAACATGTAAGAATTGATACCTGGAACGCGTGAGAAAATTCGAGTAGATTGTACTTCAGAACGTAATTTTTATTTGTTTTCACCTTCTCCTCGTACGAGCTGACCTTGTCTTTTAATGCTTTTTTTAGACCATTAAAGGTTCTCTCCCATAAAGCATGTCCCCAATTTAAGTTGTTGAAGTATTTGAGGTCCTCCATGTCATCCAATAACGATTTATCAATGCTACTTTTTGTCTTGTCTTTTCCTATCAACCTAAACTTATAATATACAAGACTAATTTTCATTGCATCGAAGTCATTTTTGAATTCTAATGCCTTATAACATTCTTCAAACTTGGTGGAATGCACTTCTATCGTTAATAAATTATAGAAACACTTCAATTGTAGTGTTTCCATTACTTTAACACTACAAACTAGTGTAGTAGGTGATTGCCACAATCCCATCATCAATAGGAAATCCTCCTTCAAAAATTCAACAATCTTCCTATCCAAGTCAAAAGTCATAGAATCAAGCCTACTACTTTCCACTTCCCTAAATAAAATATGGTGGACTAGTGGGCTGTTGAAGACTATGTCCATATCCACAAATTTTTCAAACACAATCCTTATAAACATTTGAAGCTGCCTCTCTATAAGTTTCCCTTTGATTTTTATCTTATTTTCGATCCCAATATGAGATGATAGGCTCGTAGCCTGTCTAGGAAAACAATCATTTATAGCAATCTTCAGATTAGCCATTATAATTGCAGGTAAAAGAAAAAATGAAATTAGAGAAGAAAAGGAACAAAAAACACATTATATTGCATTATGTAAAAATCTCGTTTCAAACTCTTGCTCCTTCTTCTCGCTATCTCATCTCATCTCTCGTTCTTCCTATTGTTCTTCCTCTTCTTTCTTCCTCCCCCTTCTTCCTCTCTCCTTTCATTTCTTCCTAAATGCTAAACATAAGGATGATTATTTTTAAGATATGAAATGAAAATGAAAACCTAAACCACAATTTGTACCAGTGTTACCTTATCTTTTAGAGACATAGAAAGAAGCAACCACGTAGTTGATGGTGTTGTTGGCATTCAACGGTAATGATTTAATGGAACAAATTAGACGCATGCAAATTATCGAGTAGAAAAAGGCGCGAAAGTGAGAAACATAGAAATCTGAGGAAGAAGAAAGAAGATGAAGCGGGAATAATGAGGGAATCGGACTAAAAATTAAAATTTTAAACATTTGATTTCTGTCCAATGAAGATTGAGAGGAAGGCACAAGAGGAACGAGTCCGAAATGAGAGGAAAGCGTGAGAATCTATGTTGCGTGCATGCTAGGGAGCAATCTAATTAGTGGAAAGCACGAGAGGAAAGAGTCCAAAATGAGAGAAATGCGCGAGAATCTGGGATGCATTCAAGATATCAAGCAATTTGGGGTCTAAATGCACATTTCACATGCGGCTAACGTTATAGGAGGCCAATTTTCGAGTGTTTTTGAAAGGTGGGCCAAATTTTGAGTGGGCTTCAAAATTTGACCCATCCGTACACATTTACCAAATGAAATTTAGTCCAAGATTCAAATTTGCTCAAAAAGTAGCCTTCTGCTTACGTTAGTCACGTGTGAAAGTATCATCATATCCTTAGATCACATGCGAGGATTTGGCACTCAAATGAGTTCTTGCTTCTCGCTCATTCCTTTTGATCCTTATCAGATACAGCTACATCTTTTTTCTTCAATTTTTTTCTTTATTCATTCTTCCTCTCGCTTCTCGCTTCTACCTTTCGCTTCTCATTCTAGTTTCTCGCTCCTTTTTCTTGTTCCTCATCAAATGCAACTGCAATTTTTTCTTTGATTTTTTTTTTCATTGTTCAGATTCTTCCTCTTACTTCTTCGTCTAGCTTCTTACTCTCGCTTCTCGTTGTAGCTTCTAACTTCTTCCTCTTGTTCCACATCAGACACAACTGTAATTAAAACTTAAGGAAAAAATTGTAGAACAAAGAAGAAGAAGAAAAGTGTAGGAAAAAAAAGAAAGAACAACAACAACAACGCAAAAAAAAAAAAGGAAGAAAAAGAAGAAGAAATCGACACATAATCAACAAAGAGACAAATAGTTAGATGAAGAAATGCAAAAGGAAAAAAAGAATATGAAACGAAAAAGAAAAATAAGAAAAAAGAAAATACACAGAAAAATGGAAAAAAATAGCTACAAATGGAAGAAGGAAGAAAGGTTAAAGTGGTAATTTCACAAGAAGATGACATCAACAGATGATCAAAATTCATTATTTTTAAATTTGGGGCTACTTTTCATCTATACAATTATTTGTTTAATGCTTTTATCTTCCACCATTTTAACCATATATTTGTGGATTATATATTTAATTTTCTTTGTATAAATTCATCATTAATTAGTTGATTTTTTTAAAACTTTTTTTTCATATTCATTCTCTGCTAAATTACAAACTAGTTCCTAGAATTTCAGAAAAAGAAATTATATACTTTCTATATGTTAGAGTGTAGACCAATGTAATCAGTACTAACTATGTCATGACATTACATAGTTAGACCATCACCAATTAAAGTAGAAACTGATCACCTGCATTTTTAGACCGAATCCATGGTGATATATGTGAACCTATTAGCCAATTAAGTAGACATTTAGATATTTTATGGTATTAATAGATGGATCCAGTAGATGGCCACACGTGTGCTTATTATCAAGTAGAAATCTTGCATTTGCAAGATTACTTGTTGAAATAATTAAGTTAAGAGCACAATTTCCTAATTATACAATTAAGACCATTCGTCTTGATAATGCTGGTGAACTTACATCCCAAGCTTTTGATAATTATTGTATGTCAATTGGCATAAATGTTGAATATTCTGTAGCTCATATTCATACACAAAATGGTTTAGCATAATCATTTATAAAACTTTTGCAATTAATTGCAAGATCATTACTTATGAGAGCTAAGCTTCCTTCATCTGTATGAAGACATGCTATTTTGCATGCAACATCACTTGTACATATTAGAGTAGTAGCTTATCACAAGTACTCGCAATTGCAATTAGCTAATGGTCATAAGCCAAATATTTTCTATCTGAGAATTTTTTATAATTGATCCACCACAACACACTAAGATGGGTCCTCAAAGGAGGTTAGGAATATATGTTGGATATGATTCCCCATCAATTAGTAAATATCTTGAACCACAGACACGTGATGTATTTACTACATGATTTGCTGATTGTCATTTTAATGAGACAAATTTTTCAACATTAGAGGGAGAAATTAAGAAATTGGAAAAAGGAATTACATGGATTGCATCATCATTTTCTCATTTAGATCCCCGTACAAATAAATGTGAACTTGAAGTTCAAAAAATGATTCATTTGCAAAATATTGAAAATTAATTACTAGATGCATTTATAGATGCAAAGAAAGTAACTAAGTCACATATACCAACTACAAATGTTTCATAAAAAATTTATATCCCAACACAACAAGTTATCACGAATGAGTCTGGAACACGCTAGAAGCGTGGTAGACTGATGAGTTCCAAAGATAAAAATCCTCGAATACGAAAAATAATTAATATTAAAAAAAACTTGGTTGAGGATGTAAATACCCATGGAGAAATCATCGACATGACTAGTGAGGAAGGTGAAATACCTAAAGATAATGATGAGATTTCAATAAACTATGTCATGATAGGAAAAAGATGGAATCAAACTAATATAGTTATTGACAACATTTTTGTGTATAATGTTGCTCTTGATATTATATTTGAAAATGAGGACCCTGAACCAAAATCTATTGAAGAATGTCGATATAGAAAAGATTGGCTTCAGTGGAAAGAAACAATCAAGGCAGAATTAAACTCATTTCAAAACGACAAGTTTTTGGACTAGTAGTCTTAACACTAGAAGGTGTTAAACTTGTGGGATACAAATGAGTATTTGTGAGAAAAAGAAATGAAAATAATGAGGTCAGAAGATATAAAGCAAGGCTAGTTGCCCAAGGTTTTTCACAAAGACCTGGTATTGATTATGAAGAGACATATTCTGTAGTGGTGGATGCAATTACACTAAGATATTAATTGGTCTAATTGTGTATGAGAGTCTGGATATGCATCTTATGGATGTAGTCACAACATATTTATATGGTTCTCTTGATAATGATATTTATATGAGAATCCCAGAAGGATTTAAGATTCCTGAAACATATAAATCAAATTCCCCAGAATTGTATTCAATAAAATTACAGCAATCACCATATGGATTCAAACAATCAGGACAGATGTAGTACAATCGCCTGAGTGGATATTTATTGAAAGAATGATATCAAAATAATCCAATATATTCGTGTATTTTTATAAAGAAATCAAAATCAGGAGTTGCTATCATAAATGCATATGTTGATCACTTGAATATAATTGGAACTCCTAAAGAGCTTTCAACGGCAATAGATTATCTTAAGAAAGAATTTGAGATGAAAGATCTTGGAAAAACAAAATTTTGCCTTAAGGTTTGCAAATTGAGCATTTAGTAGATTGAATATTTATTCATCAATCAACTTATACAGAAAAAATTTTGAAAAGATTTTATATAGACAAAGCACATCCATTAAATATTCCAATGGAAGTCCACTGATTGGATATAAAGAAAGATATATTTCGATCCCGAGATGATAATGAAGAAATTCTTGGTCCTGAAGTACCATATATTAGTGCAATTAGTACACTTATGTATCTTGCTAATAATATAAGACCAAATATTACATTTTCAATAAATTTATTAGCTAGATATAGTTCTTCTCTTACAAAAAGACATTAGAATAGAATTAAGCATATACTCCATTATCTCTGAGGAACAATCGATATGGGCTTGTTTTATTCAAATAAATCAAATTTTGACCTAGTTGGTTATATAGATTCTGGATATTTATCTGATCCATACAAAACTATATCTTAAACAGGTTATCTGTTCACATGTGGAGGAACTGCTATATCATGGCGATCGGTGAAACAGACCATAATGACCACCTCCTCAAATCATGCTGAAATTCTGGCAATTCATGAGGTTAATTGAGAATGTGGTGAGTTATTGATCTTAGCCATATACAGCTTAAGTGATGTTTTCATGACGGGGAATAAATATATTGTATTCTTTTAGGAATATATGAAATATGGACTCTTTTTCCTTCACTAGGGTTTTTCCCATTAGGTTTTTCTTAGTAAGGTTTTAACGAGACATATTTCATATATATATATATATGGGCATTTAAGGAAGAGTATTATAAATATTATAAAAATAAATAGATGTCCATTGCTTAGTGTACTAACAACGATGTGTCAATCTTTATGTTGTCCATATGTCTTGTAGTTATTCATGCTTAATATCCATGTAAGACCACATCTTATTTGCCACGTTACTTATAAATAGTGACATTTTGTGGATCTTAAAATCACACATTTGTGAGAAATCCACTTCAAATTTTCACTAAATTTTCATAATTTTAGTTATTTTATTTTATTATTATATTTATTTACTTATTTATTTATTATTATATTTATATTATTATATTATATTTTTCTCTATATCCGTTGTACTCCATTCTGCTCATCAATTTCACATCAATTTCTAACATATTTGATGGGACAATTTTTAGATCTTAATTACACCACAAGTATTTATATTTATTAACATGTATACATGTAGTCATATTACAAATACTTAAATTTTCAAAGTTTGAACGAGCAATGCCAATAACACTTATTTTTAATGATCCTCGCTAATCTAATTGGATGGATAAATAAGTATTGCACGATTTTTTTCAAGCAAACGACTCGTCGGTCCATAGGAATGGAACTTCCTTGGGAGAAAAAATTTAAGATCCGTTTCGTAATTATTTCTTTTTTTTTTTTTTTTTTCTAAATTAAGTAATTTTTTTAATTTTACAATAATTTTTTTATCAAGTATAATAGTAAAATTCTTAGTCAAATTTCAAAAACAAAAATACGTTTTTAAAAACTACTTTTTCCGGTTTTCAAATTTTGACTTGATTTTTTTAAACTATCGATAAAAAGTAAATAACCACGGAAGAAATTTGGAAGTGGAAATAATGTCTATAGATTTATTTTTTAAAATAAAAACAGAAAACCAAACGATTATAATCAAACGACCCTACATAAATGCATTTTTATGAGGTTAGATTCACATTTTCTAACAAGATTCATATATAACTCCGACCATATTTCAAATAGGATTTCATCGATGCATTATGTTACCAAAGAGGATAATATATTATAAGAAAGGTAATTCAATTCAAATGGTAACCGTCCCTATTTTTCAATACACCAATTAAAACAATAACATATAACATAATTTTTATAAACTTTTACAACTTACACAAACCAGCAGAAGCAAATTATTACAAACAATTTCTATGTCAAATAATCAAATATTTCTAAAACATATCAAGCCTTTTGAAATTCAATCTCTTTCAAAACTTTCATAAATAAAAATGTAAATCATTTCAAAACTTTTGATATGGACAAGACCTTCAAACTATCTTCACAATGGTATGATATTGTCCACCTTTGACATAAACCTTCATGATTTTGTTTTTGGTTTCACCCCAAAAGGCCTCATACCAATGAAGATAGTCATTCTCACTTATATACTCACGATTCTCCTCTTATCTAACCAATGTGGGACTTTGGTCGCATTCTCAACAATCCTCCCTTCGAACAGAGGACCACCGAGCCTCCCCTCAAACAGTCATCCATCCGTCTAACTCATATCTAGGCTAACTCCTTTTCACCCGAGCATACCGCCGATCCAATAGAGTTCAACCACGGATCACGCCATGACTACTTCCAAGGCTCCAATATACATCTTTTTTCGGCACCGAGGATTCTATCGAGCATGGTTAATTCAGGAGCATGGCTCTGATACCACTTGGTAAGGACAAGACTCTCAAACTATCTTCACAATGGTATGATATTGTCCATTTTGGGCATAAACCCTCGTGACTTTATTTTTTGTTTCACCCCAAAATACCTCATACTAATGAAGATAGTCATCCTCACTTATATACCTATGATCCTCCTCTAATCTAACCAATGTAGAACTTTGGTCGTATTTCCAACAATTTTCTTTCAAAACATTGTATTGTTGAAATTATTGTAGTGAAAAGTTATTTATTAAATAAAAAAGAAACCAAGGAAAAGAAAAAATAATCATGATTTTGTTCGGTGGCACATGAAGAGAGTAAGGGAAAGGTGAGATGGAGGTATGGGAAATCCATAGAGTTGGAAAAAAAAAAAAAAAAAAAAAAAAGCTTGAAGCCGACATGCCGACATGTCGACACTCGGCGGGTGTGGGTGATGCTGTTATCGACTTTTTTTGTGCATGTTGATGTTTAATGTTTTATTATAATATCAACTTATGAACACAAATGGTCGGATCTTTATTTTTAAGGTTTCGTTTCCTTGTTGGTTTTTGAATTTCCCTGTAAGGTATAGGTTGCGTTTGGTGTGATGGTACATCTGTATTTGATTCTATTCAAATATTTAGGGATTAAATAAGTGTTTTTTTTTAAAAAAGTATTTTGCTTATTTAAAACGACAGTTATGTGTTTCGTTACATATTCTCAAAAGTATATTTATATGTTTAAGTTTATTTGGTTTGCTCAATAATAAAAATGTATCTACTAGTATCATATTATTATAAATTAAATGATAACTTTCTTTCAATTGAAATTGAAAAATAGCAGATTTTGAACACTACGAATTAATAACTTCAAATTTGAGTGTGTGGTTGGTGGAGTTGGTCACTGGTAGTAGTAGTTGGTTGTTGGTCCCAGTCTCCAATCACATGCTAACGAATATCGGTATCGGTCTAAGTCTTAGATTAGCAATCAGAATTAGGGACTAGAACTTGAGAAATCCATCGTTTGAAGTGGTCGCTAGTCCTTAGTTGTATGGCTAGCGGTCTGCGGTCATATGCCTATCCGGAATGAAATGAACCCTCTTATACTTTCCAAAATGATACCGTAAATATTTTATAATAATGATAAAATTGTAGGTATCAAAATTCATCATATTATATGATTGTTTCTTATGGAAAAAAACAAAATATATGAAACTAAGAAAATGTTACCAAGTAACTATATAACAGAGATAGTTTATTTAAAAAATGTCATCCTCTGAACATTCTATCAAGCAAACTCGTCAACAACTCTTTATAGTCAATTCTCTCTAAAATATTATTTTCAATCGCTATAAATGCTAACGCATTAAGACTTTCGTGTGACGTTATAGACTGCCCTCAATAACTTCAATTTCGAAAAGGTTCTTTTGAAGGATGCAACTATCACAGGAATAGTCAACAAAATTCCATATGCGATAATAACATTAGGAAAAATATTGCCTTTCACAAAGCTCAAAATAACCAATGGCCCCATTTTTTGGCTAGGCAAGAACTCTCTAAGTACAATTCCATCAATATCTAATTTTTCATTATTCTTAAGAGCAGACTCAAAATAAGTACAATAAGATAACAAACTTGCATAATCTAGCGACTACAATTCATGAGAAGTAAACAAAAAGCCTTTTTTTCCCCATATTCTTTGTCAATAGGTTGATCAACAATATATATGAAATAATTAACTCTAAAGGACTCCTCTAGAGATTTTGGAACCATATTTGTGGTGTTATCTGAATTCTTATAAAAAGGTTTCCCTTTCATTTCATGCCTTCGGGGAAAAATGAGAACAATATTAATTTTCATGGCAATATCTTTAACAACATTCAAAGAATTCTTAAAGCCAATTTTTCTATATTGGTAAAAAAACAAAAAAAAAGATATCAATCCTTTATTTTTTTCAATAGTAGCATTTGATAAGAATATCATTCGATTGTAAGTGTTTACTAATTAACCACGTTAACCCTACATAATATATCAAACCAAATAATAATATCCACCAAAAATTCATAATCACCAAGCTCATTTGTTGCTAAAGCTTTAGTTTTACTATGCGCTTTGAAATCATTATCACTAATTTCGGTCGCTTGAAGTAGTTATTGATATCATGAAATGCATGTTTTTGGACCTCTATTTGTATATTTTTACTTGAAAAAATAGATTTTCGCATGTTCTTTCCCCTAAATTTAGTCTTAATTAGTTAAAATGAGTTTATAGGGTTTGGTTGAACTTAAAAGATGTTCTTCCTAGGAGTTTAACAATGTGGATGCCCTAGGGTTGTCATGGCTCAAGTAATATAGCACACCATATCACTTTGTTTTACACATTCTCTTTGTTTAGTTAAAAAGATAAAATTGATAAGTTAAACTGGCTACTTAATTTACCGATCTAGCGGAGCTTAATGCTGAGAAGGTTAGGGTGTAAGTGGATGTTACAAAGGGATCAAGCTATAAATAGGACTATCACATTGCCTTAGAAATAAGAGGTACAATAGGATAAAGAAACTGAACTTGAATTAATCTAAGATCCAGCTAATCATCGTAACATTACATTAGCTACTTAACCTCCTAAAGGAACTTAACACAAGACCGAATGGGAGTAGATTTCTTTCCATGTGTAACTTACTATCCTGATATGATGCGGTCACATCATTTAAGGCATGACACCCGAAAGTTGAAACATTATTTATTCCTATTCGATTATCATTGTTTATTGTTTTAAGCTTTTCCCTCACTATCATAATATAAACTTTTCATTGGTTATCTTGGTTTCATTGGTTCATAATCATAATCAACTAAAAGAAATCAATATAGTCCTGTGGGATTCGACACTTGGAATACTCCAAGTTTATTACTTCATCGATAGTGCATGCTTGCACTTAGACCTCAATTATCCATAACGTTTTGCCATTCATACCTTTGATCGATCAAGTTTTTGGTAGGGTTGCCGACGACTAGCGAAAGTTTTAGTTTATCGTTAACTGTGACCCATTAATGAGACCGCACTGACTCTATTTAAGGAAAAAATTAACTCCTTTTGTTGCTGATTATTTTGCAATGAGGGGTTGATGGATGAGAATAATGCCTTACCTTTTTTAACCAGATCCTGAAATAGAAAGGACCTTTCGTCGACAGAGACAAGAAAAAAGGTGAACGCGTCAAGAGTATTAGGAGTTGAGCGCACAAGAAAGTTTTGCTAAAGCCACATTTGTGCAACAAATTCAAATGGACCACCCACTTGGAGATGATCCTCTGATTCCACCCATGACTAGGGTACAACAGAATGGCGACCAACATCCATCACAACAACTCAACCTCCAAATTCCTATTTGAAAGAGTTAAACAACATGAACCAAAAGTATCAAGGATCCATAAGCATTCTAATTCACTAATTTTGACAAAAACTAAAGCACGTCCTTCTTAAAAAGTGGGTTTTCAGAACATACCTTTGATGGACTCTCCAAGAAAACGTTTGTACAACTGTTGTCTTCACTTGATATCACCGTGAACCACCTCAAAGCCTTCCCTACTATGCTCTTGGAGCTTTAAGCAGTGTTGTGGAACTCAAGAACAGCTTGAAGATATGAAGAAGCAAGCGGAGTTCACAGTAGCCGATTGAAGAAGACAGTTTCTTCTTCACAGAAATTTTTTTCTCAAAATTCTGCATTTTATTTTTTCACTCCAACAACTTCAATCTTCTTTATATATATTAGATGAACATGCAAAGAGATGGAGTGCATGGCTTGCAGCTCATGCTTGGAGAATCAAGTAGAGAGGATAATGGCTTTTGTGTGAACATAAAGATGAGGGTAATGGAGAAAATTCATTTTCCATTTTGTGCAACCATGCAAAACGTTTTTCCATTTTATTTTTTTAAAAAAATTATTTTAAACCATTTTAATTCAAAAATTTATTTTCTTAAATTAATTTTATAAATAATTTAAAAAATTAATTAATATCAAATATGAAATAATTTTTGCACAATAATCATCTTCATATATTTAAATCATATTTAAATATTTATTCTCTTTTTTCGTTTAATTTGAATGTTTCAAATTAATTTCTCAAAATATCCTAAAGCATATCTATTTATGAGCTAGTAGGGGGACCTCGTGGACCAATAGATCATGGGCTCCAACGATTCAAGATTAATCGGCTAAACTCATTAGTCCGATCTAACCCCCATTCGTTAACTAATGGGACACTCCACTATAGCCCATAGTTGAACTCCCTTCACTGTAGATATATTACGTCCACTTAATGACCATAATTAGTAAGTCGATCATTCACAGGTTGTTCGTAATCACAGCTAGGTCAAAAAATTTTACCCCTGTGTCTACATCTTGTTCCCTAAGTTCCTACTGATCCTCTAATGAATAATTCTTATTCATAATCTACATGAATCAAATCCTTTCTCTATCATAAGAAGGCGAGGCCCCATTTGTTCAAGACCTGGAGTCAGTACTTAAGAGAACAACCTATCTGCTAACCCTAAATAGGGTAGAAGTGAATTCCATCTTGCAAAGCTATGTTCCCAGCTATTCATCCGGTCTTATCCCCAAAATGGTAAGCTTATTGAGCAGTGTTGTTGGACTACTCTCACCGTTTGCAGATCAAAGGATAATTTTGAACAAACAGGAGTTCATAGCTAGCTCAGGATTAAGATCGAGTTAACCTAGGTTATATAATAAACGAAATAGTCAGTTTTAATAGTAAACGGTCTTTATAAAGAAAAGTGACTATTTTCGTGGTCTAGTTTATATGCAAACGCATTGCATAGGATGCCCCCACTCTTATGTCTCAACATGAACGATTTGTGGATCACTTTGTTTGTAGCACCTTACAACTTCTTATAACAACTACAGAGTGGGCCGCATCCAATAGTGTTACCAGGATGAGATACCCAATTTCATCCATATACTTATTAAACCATTTAGGCTATATACTATCAACTTGATTCTGTTTATGTCACTACATAAAGTTACAACATTCAGATTATAGCCAAGAATGCATTTATTGGATTTTCATAATAAGATGCAAAATCAACAAGTCATTGTTATTAATAAAATAGAATGTTTAACATGAACTGCGAGTTCTAGGATATTCTCAATAATCTCCCACTTGGACTAAAACTCCAGTGAGAACAAATATATACATATAATGTTGAGATACATAATTGGAAAAATACAATAAACTAGGGCATCTACAATACCATAGATATTCTCCCACTTGCCCTAGATTACACTACTCGAAGTCCTAGTTCAACTAGTTGGCCCTCGAAAACTTTAGCCGAGAGGGCCTTGGTGAATGGATCAGCAAGGTTGTCTTTAGAGGCTATCTTTGTGACAAGCACATCTCCTCTGTGTACGATCTCCTAGATGAGATGGTACTTTCGTTCAATGTGTTTTCCACACTTATGACTCCTGGGTTCCTTTGAGTTAGCAACTGCACCACTGTTGTCACAATACAATGTGATAGGCAGGTGCATATTTGGAACGACTTCCAAATCAGCTAAGAATTTGCGTAGCCATACTACTTCCTTAGCAGCTTCGGATGCAACCACGTATTCCGCTTCCATAGTGGAGTTAGTAATAGAACTTTGCTTGATGCTTCTCCAAACTATAGCTCTTCTGTTAAGAGTGGAAACTGATCCTGAGGTAGATTTTCTAGAATCTATGTTAGTCTAAAAATCAGAATCAGTGTATCCCATAAGGATCAAATCCTTAGGTCCATACACAAGCATATAGTCCCTCTTTCTCCTAAGATACTTGAGGATATTTTTTTACAGCGGTCCAATGGCTGTGTCCAAGATTATATTGGAACCTGCTGACGATTCCAACTGGAAAACATATGTCGGGACGTGTATACAACATAGTGTACATTAAATTCCCAACTATAGAAGCATATGGAATTATATTCATCTTCTCAACCTCTTGAGGTGTCTTAGGACATTGATCCTTCGACAAATGAATTCCATGCCTGAAAGGTAATAAACCTTTCTTAGAATTTTGCATATTATACCTTGACAACATCTTGTCAATATAAGATGCCTGAGACAATGCTAATGTTCTATTCTTTCGGTCTTGAAAGATCGGTATTCCTAGAACATACTGAGCATCACCCAAATCTTTCATTTAGAACTGTGATGCTAACCATCTCTTTACATCATCAAGAAAGCTTGTCTCATTCCCAATGAGCAAGATATCATGCTATAGTTTTGTTGACTATCTTCTTGTATACACAAGGTTTGTCGACGTTCTGTTCAAAGCCATAAGATTTGATCGCAGTGTCAAATCTTATATTTCAGGATCTGGATGCTTCTTTCATTCCATAAATGGATCGATTAAGCTTACAGACTTTCTGTTCCTGTCCTATTTCGACGAACCCTTTAGTTGAGACATAAAAATGACATCCATTTTCCATATTTCGTAGTCATAATATATGACAATGGAAAGAAGTATTCTTATTGATTTAATCATGGCAACAGGAGAAAAAGTTTCTTCATAATCAAATCCTTCTCTTTGGGTAAAACCCTTTGCCACGAGCCTGGCTTTATAGATCTGTACCTTGCCAGTTTGGTCTCGTTTTCTCTTGTAGATCCACTTACAACCTATAGATGTAACACCTTGTGGTTGATTTACAAGTTCCCAAACTGAGTTGAAGTACATAGACTCTATTTCATCGTCCATGGCTTTTATCCATTGTTCCCTGTCAACATCTTCCATTGCCTTCTTAAAGGTTAATGGATCCTCTAAACCATCATCTTGTATGATGTTTTGAGTTTCTGTTAAACCGATGTAGCGTTCAGGTTGTTGAATAACCCTCCCACTACGAAGAGGCATTCCCAACTCTTAGGATGGACGTGACGGGACAACAACCGTTGTTGATGGACCAGCTTGATCAACAACTCTTGTTGATTTTTCTGTAGTATCTTTAGATAGTTCTTACAATATTATTTTACTGTGAGGTAGATGATTTTTAATATGATTCTTTCCAAGAAAGTTGCATTTGTCGACACAAACACTTTATCTTCTTGGAGATCTAAAAGTATCCTCCTTTTTTTCCATGGGATATCCTACAAATAGGCATAATTTCGAACGTGTTTCCATTTTTTTAGGATTTTGTACCAACACATGTGCTGGACAACCCCAGATACGGAAATGACATAAACTTGTTTTGCGTCCTTTCTACAATTGATATTGTGTTTCTGAAACACTTTTGGATGGAGCAACATTCAGAATATAAACTGCAGTCTGTACTGCATATCCCCAAAAGGATTGAGGTAATTGAGCAGAACTCATCATAGACCTAACCATGTCCAATAAGGTTTCATTTCTCCTTTCTGTAACACTGTTTTCTTGTGGTGTTCCAGGTGCTGTGAGTTGGGATTGAATTCCATGATCTACTAAATAGTTATGGAATTGCAAATCCATATACTCACCACCTCAATCAGATCGAAGTGTTTTAATTTTTCTACTTAACTGATTTTTAGTCTCAGCCTTAAATTCTTTGAACTTTTCAAGAGTTTCAAACTTGTGACTGATTAAGTAAATATAGCCATATCGAGAGTAATCGTCAATAAAACTGACGAATACTGATATCCTCATCGAGCTTTAACATTCATCAGACCACAAAGGTCTGAATGTATAAGTTCAAGAGGTTCTTTGGCACGAAGACCTTTGTCAGAAAAAGATCTTTTCATCATTTTCCCCTCAAGACATGATTCACATGAAGGTAGGGAACTGTCTTCTAACTGATTTAGATGACTGTTTTTTACCAATCTCTCAATCCTGTTGAGATTAATGTTATCAAGCCTGAGGTGCCAAAGATAGGCGTTAGGAGAAATTATCTTCTTTTTATTATGAGTTTCAGCTATTTTAAACATCTCTATATTTAAAATAGCTTTTGCTACTGTTGGTTGTAATATGTATAAGTTATTTGCAAGTCTAGCAGAACAAATATGAACACCTCTTGAATAAACAAACACTTCATTATATTCAAAAGATACACTATACATATTCTTTAAAAGACAAGAAATGAAGATCATATTTCTTTTCATCTTAGGTACAAAGAACACATTCTTGAGTAGGATAAAAAAATCTCCAAAAAACAACTTCACATCTCCCACTACTTCAGTTGAAATGACTTCACCTGTGCCCACCTTGAAAGTCATCTCATATTTAGAAAGTCTTCTCCAAGAACTAGTTTCCTGTAGAAAAGTACAAACATGATTAGCGGCGCCTGGATCTAATATCCAAGTAAGGTGAGAATTTTCCACTATACATGTTTCAAGAACTAGTAAATCATATTTACCTATTTATTCTTTTTTGCTTTCTTTTTCATCTGTATGGTCTTATCTTTAGAAGAAGAAGAAGGACCAACTTTCTTATCATCAACGGGTTTCGTACCAGACGTTGATCCTTTGTAAAACTTTTTCGGTATTGATAAGTTTGCAATTCATTCAACAACGTCGTATTGATAAGGACCAACTTTCTTATCATCAACATTTATTTCTTTTTCCTTGAGTTTCATCATCGATTGATAAGTTTGCAATTCATTCAACAACGTCGTTAAGTTATAAGTGATTTTGTTCATGATAGCATTTGTCCTCAATGGCAGATAGCTCTCAGGAAGAGATTCCAGTATCATGCTCACTTGACTTGTTTCGTCTATCATAGCTTTGTGAGCCTCTGCGATGTTAAAATGGACCATCATGTCGAGAACGTGTTCTCTCACGTTAGTCCCATCCTTCATACGTGTCACTTACACATATTTGATAGCTTCATGTCTAACAGACGATGACTATTGCCCAAACATCTCCTGTAATTATGCCATGATCTCACGAGCTGTGGGCATGACCTCATGTTTCTTATTGAGCACATCAGATATACTCATCAAGATATAGGCTCGGGCTTTTTCATTTGCCCTTACCCCACCTATCATAAACATCCCAAACATTTTGGTTCGCTGTTGCACTGGGAACTGGAGGACGCTCCTCCGTTAACATAAAGCTCAAGTCATCTACTACTAATATTGTATTGATATTTGATTTCCAATTTCAGTAACCCTCTTCGTTAAATTTTTCAGAAGCAAGCAGTTCGTTTATATGCAAACACATTGCATAGGATGCCCCCACTCTTATATCTCAACATGAATGATTTGTGGATCACTTCGTTTGTAGCACCTTACAGCTTCTTGTAACAACTACAAAGTGGGTCGCATCCAATAGTGTTACTAGGATGAGATACCCAATTTCATCCTTATACTTATTAGACCATTTGGGTTATATACTGTCAACTTGATCTTGTTTATGTCACTACATAAAGTTACATCATTCAGGCTGTAGCCAAGGTTGCGTTTATTGGATTGTCCTTTGATCAACAAGTCATTGTTATTGATAAAAATATAATGTTTAACACGAACTGCAAGTTCTAGGATATTCCCAACACTATCTTTATTAGCAGAAGATAGAGAAAGAGCCATCAGGCACTATACAACTTCTGCATTTCAAACCTAGGACATTGGAATTCTAGATCCACCAATTGAGGCGCCCACATTTGAAATGAAACCTCTTATGTTTCAAATGTTGAACTCCTTTGGTCCATTTATCGGGCTACCAAATGAAGACCCTCATAAACATTTCAAACTTTTTATGAGAATTTGTCTCTTTCAAAGTTAACAATGTTTTTGAAAATGCATTAAGATTTAAATTATTTTCCTATTCTTTGCAGGGAGATGCTGAAGCATGGCTTGACTCATTGCATCCAACTCCATCACCACATGGGATGACCTTGTGGATAAATTTCTAGGAAAATATTTTCTGCCTGACAAAAATGCCAAATTCAGAGGTGACATCATAGTCTTCAGGCAATCTTCATTTGAACTATCGATGGAGCTTGATTTAGATTACAAAAGTTGGTGAGAAAATGCCCACATCACAAACTTCTAGAATTTATTGTGATGGAGCAATTAGTTTATAATGGGTTGGAACAAGCCTTGAAAACAATGGTAAATGCATCAACAGTAGGATCTTTGTCAAAAAATTCCCTACACACAACCCACAAAATCATGGATACAATTGCAAACAATAAAAAATTGGGAAGACAAAAAATACACTTCAGCCACATAAGCAACAATTGAAATACAAGAAATTGATACACATGCGTTCATGAACAACCAATTGACAGCCATTCGAAATATGGTTCAAAATTTTGTGTTGAGACCACAAAAAGTGGCAACTATTCCAACTAAACCTCAAACTCAAACTTGTGAATTTTGTAATGCTAATCATTTATCTAATGACCATATGTATAGTCCTGCCTCAGTGTGCCAAAAGGCACAAGAGCATTGTGATCCTTATTCGAATACCTATAATCCAGGATGGATATCGCACCCGAAATTTACATGGGCAAATCCTAGTATCAGTATAAGTACAACTTAACAAAGCACAAGGACAACTCCACTAGGATTCCCTCCAGCACTGCAGCAGCAGTCGCGAGTGCAACCTCCAGTACCTCTCCCTAAAAAGAGTCTTACAATGGTGAATCTATTGAAAGATTATATGACCAAAGATGACAAAACTCCGCGTATAGAGATGCAAGTTGGGCAGTTGGCCAAGAAGATCGAAAGTAGACCTCTAGAGACTTTGCCCAGTTGCATAGAAGCTCCAAAATCGAACGGGAAAGAGCATTTTAAGGCTATCACACTTAGAAGCAGACTTCAATATGAAGGACTAAAGATGTCTAGTGAGCAAAAATAATGCTAAGAGAAAGGATCAACATGTGTCAAGTCTTAGGAAGAAATGAACCAACAAATGCAGAAAAGAAGAGAATTTATGAAAAAGATAAAAATAAGGATGAAGGCGAGACATCGATAGTTGCAAAGGAAAAGAATACAGTGTCAGTATATAAACTACTATGCTACAAACAAGAAGTAGGTCATAACATAGTAAGTCATAGCATAATATGTTGGACGCATAATAGGTGCATCCAATGGGAGATTTTGTACAAACTTTGGATGTTTAGGGGATGTTGAAAGCTATGCTATGGGATTATGTTAGGAGTCTTAGGAACTATGCTACAAACAAAGGAGACTATGCTGTGAACATGAGGGGCTATGTTATGAGGAGCTATGCTGTGAATATTAGAAGTTATGCTGTGAACTTGAAGAGCAATGTTTTTAGGTTAGGGACAAAGTAAAAGCATGGGGGAAGATTTGATTGAGTGTTGGGTAAACTAGGTGTTGAACTATGCACAACCCAAGTAAGAATTAGGGTTGGGCACATAAGGTAATCAAGGGAGAGATTTTGGCTAAATGTTGGACAACATAGGACACTACAAGTGGAGGAAACCCTAAAGATTGGAGTGATCGGCACGTAGATTAAGAAGTGGGCGCATAGATGGCCATGTGGGTGTAGCTTGAAGGAAAAGTAAGACAAAGAGGACATATGGCTATGCTTTTGAGTTTGAAAAAGAAAGCTATACTTTCAGAAGAAGATAGAAACCAAGGAAGAAGGAAGAAAAAGAAGGTCGGACGCATTGGGCTAGGGTTGGCGCATAAAGGACCTTGTGGATTCCATTTTGGGTCTATAAGTAGGAAGATGGAAGCATAAGACAACCCCTTGGAAAAGAGTTACACCAAGGAAACACAAGTACCCTAGTTGGATGCATACCTAGGAAGGGAACAGTAGATTAAGTGCATATCCATGCTATGAGCTGGAAAAGGAAGTTATGCTATGAGATAAGAGGAAAGATGATAGCATAATTAGGGAACCATACGTTCAAATCTAGGGAACCATGAAATGACACACCACATGGGCACATAGGAGGAGATGTTAGATGTATATGGGGCGGTTGGTGAAACAACCATGCGCCCAACATATGTTACCATGTGTTAACTTGAGAACTTTGGGAGCAAGTTCAGATTGACAGCAAAAGAAGGTACGTGGTGTTGGAAGGTACCAATGCGCAGCAGAAGAAATCAGGATCCATAAGCACTCTAATTCATTAATTTTGGCAGAAAAGAAAACATGCTTCAATAGAAATTAAATGGGTTTCATGACATACCTTTGAAGAACTTCCTCTAAGCTTTGATTTAGCTACAAATCTCTACAGAATCTTGTAGTAGACCACCCGAAGATCTTCCATACTATTCTCTTAAAGCTCAAGATTGAGTAGTGGGGCTCAAAATAAGCTGGAATTAAGGGAATTTGGAGAAGCTCACAGCAGCAACGAAGTAGAAGAATAGTCTTCTTTTCTCAAATTTTTCTCAAAATTTTGTTTGGTTGCTATCTCTTCAAGACACTCGAATTTCTTCAATATATTGCAATTCATGCAAAGAAATTTGCTGCATGAGATACAATTCATGCTTGGAGTTAATGAAAAGTTGATGTGGGTTGTTGGTGAGCTAGTAGAAGAAGACAAGAGAAAATCTATTTTCCTATTTTTTATATTTTTGTTTTCTTTTTCAATTTTATCTAAATTGATTTCATAAATCAATTTTAATTAATAAAACCGAAAATATTATTAATTTTACAAAATTAATTTCATAAATTAGTTTTTTTTAATAAAATTAATAAATAATTATTTAAACAATTTAAATAATTCGAATTAATTTAATATCAAATATTAAATTAATTTTTAACAAAATTCCATCTTCAAATATTTAAATCATATTTAAATATTATTTCTCCAAATTCATTTAGTTCTAATTTGAACACTTCAAATTAACTTATCACGCTATTCTAGAGCTTTTTCATATACGAGCTAATAGGGGGACCTCGCAGACCTACAGATCATGGGCTCCAACTATCAGAGATTAATCGGCTAAACTCATTAGACCGATCTAAACCTCATTCATTAACTAATAGGTGATTCCACTAAAGCTCATAGCTGAACTCCACTCACTGTAGATATATTATGTCCACTTGATATAATCATGATTAGTAAGTTAACCCTTCACATGTTGCTCGTAATAACGGCTGGGTCGAATCTCTGTTTTACCCCTAAAATTACCTCTTGTTCTTTAAGTTCCACTAATCCACTAATGAACAATTGATTTGTGATCCAATCAATAAACCGAATCTCTCTCAGACCAATGAGAGGGTAAGGCCTTTTGTTCAAGACCCAGGATCAGTACTCAAAGGGAACAAACTTTCTACTAACCCTAATCGGGTAGGAGTGAATTCCCTCTTGTACCCTATGTTCCCAGCTATTCATCTGGTCTTATCCCCAAAATGGTAAGCTTATTGAGCAGAGGCAATTGGTCTACTCCCACCGTTTGCAGATCAAAGGATAATCCCGAACAAACAGAAGATCATATTTAGCTCAGGATTAAGGTTAAGTTACCTAGGTCGTCATTTTGAAATAGTCAGTCTTAAACAGTAAACAACGTTATAAAGTAAGAGTGATTGGTTTAGTGGTCCGATCTTTCACAAAACTCATTTGCACAGGACACCCTCACTCCTCATGTCCCAACATGAACGAATTAGGATCACTTCGTTTATAGCACTTTACAACTCTTTGTAACAACTATAGAGTAGGGCGCATCCAATGGTGTTACCAGAATAAGGTACCCAACCTTATTCATATACTTTAGATCATTTTGACTATTTACTCAAACTTGATCCACTTATATGTCTCCACATAAAGTTCAAGTACTCATATAATAGTCAAGGGACTTAAGTTTATTGGATTTCTAAAAAAAACAATATATTCAATAACAACTTTATTCAATTCTCAAAATAAGTTCTAATGTTTACAAACCACGAGTTTTAGGACATAAAACCCAACACGTGCCGCAACCAAGTGAAGTCTTGGCTGAGCCGTGAATGAGGTGGAAGCGTAGTAGGAAATGATTAAGGTCGGGATGACATCTCTGTTGGGATTGGTGTCCTAATTCTCAAGAGTCTCGTAGTTTGTAATATACACATTGTTATGAATAAAATAAAAGTTATTTCATTTTGGCATTTACTCTAATCAAATAAACAAAGCTTCATGGTTATCGTATGTAAACTTAAACGTGTATATGAGATATATAAGTGGATCATGCGTGATAACCTAAATAGATCTGTAGTATAAGGATTAAGGTGGGATACCTGATCCTGGTGACACTACGGATACGACCCGTTTTGTAGAGGTTTGCAAGTGTTGTGAACTACTACAGATGGTAAAACCTGACCATTCATGTGGAGACATGCGAGCGGGGGTGTCCTATACAAAGAGTTTGTATAAGACTGGACCACGAGATGATTCGTCTTTGTGTATAACGCCGTTGATACTGGAGACATACATCTCACCTAAACAACCGTAGGTGACATGACCTCAATCCTAAGTGTTTTGGGAACTCTTGCCTTTGATTAGTATGGGTGAGAGTGGCCAGATTGGCAACTCAACATGCCTACCTTTCTGGGGACTTGTCTAATTTGGGAGCTGGGAACCCACTTACAACAGATGGAATTCACTCCTTCCCCAAAGTAGGGGTAAGTAGATAGATTGCTCCGTTAATAGCTGATTCCGGGGCTTGAACATAGTGGCCACAACTTCTCTTTGGAAGAGAGAACTCAATTAGTAGGATTATGACTTATGTTCATTAGAGGAATCAGTGGTATTTAAGGAGTTAGATGTAACTACAAAGGCATAACGATTATTGGTCGAGATGTACTTATGAGCGATCTGTGAAGGGTTGTCACACAGTTGATTGGTTAAGATGGACAAATAATATATCTATAGTAAGAAGAGTTCAATTGTCGGTCTTTAGCAGAGTGCCTGACATAACGAATGGTGGATCCCATGACTAAAGAGTTTAGTCAGTTATTCACGTACCGTTGGAGCTTCGAGCTACAGGTCCATAAGGTCCCCTTAGTAGTTAATGGATTCAAGTTGAGGATCAGTTCTTGTTGTTGATTTGAAATGTTCAAATTGACAAGAGGTAATTTGATTATATATGATATGATCGATATAATGTATGAGATACATCTAGTAGAGAGTTAATGTAAATGAGATTTACATTAAGGACCATGGAATAGAAAAAGAGCTATGGTTTATATGTTTCATGAGATGGAATATTAAAAATATAGGTTATAACTATAGTATGGTAAGTTGATTATCATTTATATTTATAATAATGTTAATTATTGGATAATTATATCTTTTTCTCTAATAACCAATTGAATGTGAGGTTATCGGTGGTTTCATTGTAACCGTGAGATAAAAGAAAAAATGTTTCCTATTTTTAGTAAGATTTGCAAAATGTTGATTTGAGAATTCCAATCTCGAAAATTACTCATGGAGAGGTTGTCAAGTAAATAAGATTTACTAAATGACAGCTTGAAGAGACTAGACGATCGTGGAGAGTTTAGACTCTCAGTTGGCCGATGAGCTAAACGATCGCATAGCTTTTGTTAGACGACTGCATAGCTTTTGTTAAATGATTGGGCATTGTCCTATACGATAGGCTTTGATATCTCCTACTTGCTCAATCGTTTACACGATTGTTCTCCTTCGGTCTCTACCTCTAGCCATGTCCACAGAGAGCCCACACTTCTAGATTCTCACATCGAGAATACCATGGTAACCTTTTTGGTGGTGTCATACTCAACTTGACATAGTCGAGGTTTTGTGGAGGCCGTTCATGGTGTTCGGGGTGTTCGTGACTTAGAGATCGCGGTGTTCGAGTTCACTCTGATCATACAGTGTAGAGTTCATGGTGTACAAGCTTCGAGTGTTATAGTGTTGCTGGTTGTTCAAACGTTCGTGATTAAGGGTCTTGAAGATGAGTCTTTATAGGTATATGAATTCTTCCCTTGATCTTTAGAAAAGCATGCTGTAATTTCAATTTATGCATAACCGTATGTTTCCATTTGTGTACTATAATTGTTAATGTTCGAATATGATTGAAATTTGGAACAATCCTTCCGCTGCTCATGGAAATCCTCATGTCCGATTTCCTTCAATTGGTATCAGAGCCAGGTTGTTCTGATATTCCAAATTTCACTTATGTTTTGAACTTCTTTTACAGTCGTGGTGGGTTTTCAACATTTTTGTTTAATTGTTAAATGCATTTGTGGATAGCGTTGATGGATGTTTAAGGGTTTAATTGCCTCTATTTTAAAGCTTTCTTTATATTACAAAGTGTTAATTTGTAAGGGTCCCTGTGTTTTTGGGCATCATTAACATGTTATCGAGTCTGTAATTCAAAGTGTTTGAGTTAGTCGAGTCATTCGTGATGAAGTTTCGAAGCATGGAAATGTAGTTCTCAATGAAGAAGAAGACCAAGAGTTGGTTGTGTCATATAGCCTCATGTAAACGATCGTTGGGATTTAACTAAACGGTCGTGTATATTTTCTGTACGATTGTGTAGTATTTACTAAACGATCGTTTGGTTTTGGTAAATCGTTTACTCTATCACATAGCGTTGGTTTTCCGATCGCGTAGATGTTGGAGGTAGCCGATTGTAGTGGGAGCATATGATGCTTATCGTTTAGAAGAAGGTGCGCGCTAAACGATCGTGTAGTTAGCATGCTTACCGCATAGTCACTGACTACATGATAACGCGGTATACGATACGAAGGCGCTCGCTCAGCGATCGTTTAGACGATGGTGCTTTGTCGCATCGTAGTTGTTTAGATGATCGTATAAGGCTTGCATTGTGCGCAACACGCTAGACAATCATGTACCTCGTGCTTCATCGCATAGTAAAAGGTACACGATTGTTGCTAAACAATCGTTTATCTCTGGAAACGTTGCTAAACGATTGAGCAAAGTGTTTGTTCTTTCGTATAGACAATTACGGGGCATTTGGTACACGATTAGTGGAGACGTGTTGCTTCGCCTGGATAGTTCAAGACCTTGTTCGCTTTGCAAAATTAATTTATAACAATTAATTTGTTACTATGTTTTTTTTTTTTTTTTTTGGAGGGTTTTGAGGCAATCTCACCCGGTTCATCAACAATTATTTTTTTTTATACATGTGATGTACGAAATTTATATGGCAAAGTGTTTGACATATAGATTTAAAACCCACTTTAGGTTGTGCAATTATTCTTGCATCATGTATTATAAGTGTTATAATCTAGCATGAAGAAATTACATGAAAGCATGTGCATGCATCATGAAAATATCAGAGTTATATTTTTGCATGCAGTGAGCATTATCATGCATCATCTTTATATTATAAGTGTTATAGTATAAGGGTGTATGGAAGCATGTTTTTCTTGTTTTGTTGTTGTTTTGTATAAGTGTTATATAAAAAGTAGCAATGAATGAATAATGCATTGAGCATGACGTTAGGCTATTTATAAGTGTATGAATGCCTTGTGGTTGGTTTTAGTTGTTTCTATTGGGAGTGTTATAATAGAAATTAGAAATAGAATCGATAATAAAGAGTTGCATGCGGACTTAGGGTAAACTCATGGTTTTAAAAGGGTTTTAAAATTGGATTGAGATAGACCTAAGTTCAAAAGTTCTAATGAGATTAGCAACCTTAGTTTAATCTTTTTAAATCGATTTAATAGGATTAAATTGTATTAAATCTATCTATAAGGGACCTTTTGTCTAAGGTGGGTTCTATCTAGGTTGGGGTTCTTAAGCTAAAAGAAATGGAACACCCCTACCTGGGAACCTACCTGGAAAGGTGAATTAGATAAATTTTCTGCAAGCATGAGATAGTTGGTCAAAGACTCCATTAAAGAGTTTGATGAATGATGGTCAAAAGTTGTTTCAACTATCCAAGGTAAAAGTTACTCTTGGGCAAACTTAAAAAGTGGCTTAGTTAAAATTCTTAATCGTGTTTTTTGTAAGTAAACTAAACCCTAGGTTATAAAATACTCAGTGGGAGGAAGAGATGTATCTGATATATCAATGATTCATGCTTGGCCTCGTGGTGCCTTGGAAGCATCCCCCTTTTTATGGTGTTTGCATGAGCCAATGTCATGGTGGACAGAGAGAATGTTTATAGTAAGGGGGTGAAGAGTGTGTGTCAATACATCCTACGGTCTCTATCATTGGTTCACGCCATGAGATCATTTTGTACTTCCTCGTGGCGCCCTGGGAACGTCTATCACACCCCCTCCTAGATTACCCTCTTAATCTTGAAGAAGATGTGACAGTAGTAGTTATTAGCCCTATTGCCAACACTTACCACCTTAAACCGCTAACCAAATAAACATTATTAATGTATACAAGCAGCATGCCCCATAAGGCTCTACATAATTTTATATAATCACATGCAAACAGTCATGACATAACATCTACAGGTAAAATATTTTCAGCTGGGCCCAAACTTTACTAACAAAGCCCTGATCCCTCTCAAAACATGTGTACATAGATATAAACCATCAACCTAATTTCTTCTTAACAAGTCGGGCCTTTCAATGGCAAGCAGCAGCAGGATCAACCTTGAGGAATCTGACCGCTACCTGGAAAAGGAGAACAAAGAAAATCTGTGAGCTACTAGCCTAGTGGGTGACTATAAAATCATATTAATCATCATAGGAATTTACTTTTGTAATGAATTTACAATATACCTTGGCATGCATTTAAAATATATACAAGCTGAAGAAGAAACGCTATGCAATTCATTTAAACATCTGTTGCTTGAGAAAGTATAAATTCATCATCAACATCACTGTAACTTACATGGTCTTTTATACATAAACATTGAAAGCATTAAGTTCATTTTAGTCACTCACTACTCGTCAGGCTCTTAACGGGTTATATGCCTCTTCTAGCTCCTCTTGGCCTGAAAGGACATAATTCCTAGTTAGATTCCTTAGAATTCCCATCAAAATGCTTCAAATAGTTTGTTTACTAATAAAACCTTCATCAACAAAATCAACATTATTAGCGAGATGTGAGCGAGATCCTCATGTGTGAGATTTACCACTTTCTAGCGAGATTTGTACCTTCACCAGCGAGATTTAGTCCAAAATTTCCAGCGAGATTTCCTTTTTGAGCAATATTTAGAACAAAATTAGCGAGATTTCCATTTTTAGCGAGATCCACCTCTTTCTTATCTCACTCTCGCTCTTTATGGTGAGACACTTGCTTGGTTTTCCCAAGCAGTTGCCTGTTTATGCACCAATTTCCTGTTTCAACTTCAAAAATTCATAACTCGAAATTCAGAACTCTTTTCAAGAAACTTCCTTCTATAAACTTGTTTAGAATTGAGTTAATTTCTTACCTCGAAATATCAACCCAAAATTCTTTGTAATTTGGCCTGGAGCTTCCAATCTTCACCTCTAGCCTTCCTTCATTCGAGAATCTGCCCCTTCTAGCCTACCTTAAAATATCAACCCAAAATTATTTAGTTTTTGTTCTTCTCCCTGTGAGATCTTTCTCCAACAGACCAACCTCAAAAAACTAGATTCTCCCAACTTTCGAATGGCACCAATATCACATAATTTTCTCAAGTCATTTGCCAAAACCAAGCTTATGAATTTCCTCTTCCTTTTTATACTTCCTGCCACCTCTGAAGATGGAATATCAAACCGCCACCTCATCCAGCATTACCTTAGTGCTTCCGACCAATTCCAATTAGTGAGTCTCTTCAATTAATTTGTTTTTCCTTCCCTTCCTTCCTAAACCCCTGTAAGTAAACCATGGATCTCCACTTATCAATTATTCAACATAACATCCTTTGATTAATATGGGTTAGAGTGGCCAGATTTCCAACTCAACAAACCTACCTTTTTGGGTATTCGTCTGATTGGGGAGCTGGGAACTTAGCTACACAAGACGAAATTCACTTCTTCCCCAGTAGATAAATTGCTCCCTTAAGGGCTGATTTCGGGTCTTGAACATAGTGGCCACACCCTCTCTTTGGAAGAAAGGACTTGTCATAGTAGGACTATGAATTATTGTTCATTAGAGGAATCAATGGTACTTAAGAAGTTAGATGTAACCACTAGGGTAAAATGGTAATTTAGTCCAACTGTACTTACGAGCGATTTGTGAAGGGTCATCGCACTGTTGATTGGTCATATAGACACATAAATATATTTGTAGTGTGAAGAGTGCAGCTATCAGTCTTTAGTGGAGTGTCCAACAGTTAACGGATGGTGGATCTCGTGCCTAAAGAGTTTAATCAGTTATTCACGTATCGTTGGAGCTTCAAGCTACAGGTCCATGGGTCCTTTAGGTAGTTCAATGGGTTCAAGTTAATAATCAGATTTTGGGTTGATTTGTAGTGTTCAAATTAACAAGAGGAAATTCAATTATATGTGATATAATTGATATGATGTATTAGATACATTAATCGGAATTAATATAAATATGATTTATGTTAAATACCATAAAATAGAAAAAGAACTATGGTTTATATGTTTCATATGATGAAATATTAAAGCTATAGGTTATAAATATAATATTCATATGATGAAATATTAAAACTATAGGTTATAAATATAATATGATAAGTTGGTTATCATATTTATTTATAATATATTAATTATATAATAATAAATTCTTTGTCTCTAATAACCGAATTGGGTGGGAGGTTATTGGACATTTTATGGTAACCGTGAAATAAAAAGGAAAATTGTTTTCCAAAATTGGTAGTTGATTCATTCGAAAATATCTCACGAAAAATGCTATCAAATAAAAAGTTTTTTTACTAAGCGATAGCGTTGAGAGCATACATGACTGAGCTAAGAGTTGACTATACGATAGCTACTCGTTTAATCGTTGCTACATGATCGAGTAGCAAAGTCTATACGATAACCTTCATCTTCTAAACAATCGAGTACATCGTCTATACGATAGATTGTCTTCATCTCTCACTTACTTGATCGTCTACGTCCAGTTTTCCTCAATCCAAGATCATATAGAACAATTAGTCGAGGGATACTTGACGAAGAGTTCTTCAAAGGTACGCATACTCTATCCTTGTTTCTTCTTGTAGCATGCTCTAATTTCGGTTTATGCATAATCTGCTCATTTTCGTTTAGACTGTAAATGTTTGTGTTCATTCATAATGGGGTTTGGAACGATCCACTTCTGCTGCTCATGGAGATCTCTGTTTAGATTTTTTTCAGAAAGCACCAGTAGACCCTGATGATGGACCCATGAAGGCTGTAGTAGAGGAATTGGCTGCGAAGAAGAAAGAAAAAGAGAAAAAGAAAAAGGAGGAGAAGGAAAAAGAAGAAAAGGAGGAGCAAGAAAAGAAGAAGAAAAAGGAAGAGAAGAGAAAGAAGAATGAGGAGAAACGTTGGCACAAAGCTGAGGGCCAGTTGGTAGAGGAGAAATCCACCATTGCAAGGGTGGAAAAACCGTTGGCAAAGAAGTCTGCTGAGTCAACTAAGCATACAAACGTTGAGCTCCTGAGTGTAAGGGTGGCCGCATCTGGAGCCACACCCTGATTGGATGAAGAATATGAAGATGATGTGCATGAGCCTCTCATCCGTCGGTCAGGAAGAATTAAAGAAGAAAACATGGTTGTTGAGCCTAAGGTAAATCAACAAGTGACAAATCCTGATGTCACCACAATCGTGTCCACTATGGATCAGGCTCATGTGCGGCTAGCTAAGTGCACTGTAATGGAGAAGAAGAGGAAGGCTGAGCTAATGGAGAAAGCCAGCCATATTATTGCCTCTGATGATTTGGCATGGATGCTGCATCAAGAAAAGGTCCACCGTGATGATGCATTGATAGAAGAAAAGTTGAGGAAAAAGCATGAGGAAGAGAAGTACAATGAGGTTATAGTTGACGCACTGAACTGAGAGATGGAAGAAAAGGAGGAAGAATAGAGATGGCAAAAAGAAGAAAAGAAGGCGCGAAGGAAGGAGAAAATTTTGCACTAGAAGGAAAAGAAGAAGATAGAAAAAGAATAGTGGGAGAAAGAGAAGAAAGAAGATGAGAAGAAGAAACAAAGAGTTGGATGCATAGTTGTTGAGCACCCAAAGGACATAAAAACCCAGGCAAAGGACAAGGAAAAGGTGGTGGAGACTGAGGACTACCTACTGCATTGCTAAAGGCATCCCCATGGACATTAGGTGCCTAATCCCATCACAAATCAAGGGAAGAATAGCCCTTGGCATAGGTAAATAGAGTCCTCACAAATCAGATCCTGTGTCGATTATTGAAGAACTCCTCTCACTGGCCTAAGCCTACAAAAACCCCCAAGCGCCCAGCTCTCCTTGACCTGAATGCCTCTTAGCCTTTGCCAGCTAAACACCAAAGGTCCAAGGCCAGAGTTAAGGAAGGTCCAACTCCCCATCGACGCTAAAGATCCTCAGGCCCCAAGATCTTTTGCCTCTTCTATCATCTTTGCCTACAACTCTTAGCTTGCTTCCCTCTCTTACCGATCTAAATGGACAATCCTCTACTAAGCCAAAAAAGAACTCACCTTCACCACAGAAGTCTCCCTTCGCCGACCCTAAAGAAAATCGAGTAGGTCTGATGACCTACTCGATTTAGGTGCTGACCCATCCAACCAACACCAAAGCGAAACTGGTGAGGATTTGGACATCTTGCGACACCAATGCCCTTGCCGCATTCCCTCACCACATCCACTCACCCCAATCGTTAACCTTGAGGAGTTAAAGTACTTCATTTGCATAGAACTCAATTACCAATTTTTATGTACGTAAGCCTCTGATCAAACCACTTTTTCAAAATTGTCAAATAATTTTGTTTTTAGTTTTTCAACAATGAGAACCTTGCTATTCTAAAAATTTGGGGGTGGGAGTGGTCTGAGCAAATGCATTTAACTTACATATTGCGATTACATACCTCATTTTACTTCCAAAAAATTATTTTTTTTTTACCAATAATGAACATTGCTGTCAACGTAAGGGAAAACCCCAACCTGATAAGATTTAAGTTGCGAAAGGAACTTGCTCGTAGTTGGATACTTTGCATGGCAACCATGCAGATTAGCCAAAACGAAGGTATGTAACCAGTATTAGTGCAATGTAAGTAGCATTTAATAAACAAAACTCCATCGTTTGGTAAAAGTTAAACTTAGCTATGATAAGAATTGAGTTGAACTTGGCACGCAACCATAGTTCGATGTTTGCATGAAACCCGTGGGGGCAAGCCAAAAAAAGTGCATAACCAAGTTCAATGCCTTGCCATAATCTGAAAGTAACCGCAAAGTGTCAAAACTTCTTTTCTTTTCAAAACAAATGCATTACAAAAGAAAAGTGGGATATAAAATAAGTTTGAATTTCCTAGACAAGCATTATTCTAAATTTTGGGGTGTGATAACTTGTAGAAATACAAGTTATTGTAGCCTTTGTCTTAGAACAATGAGGTTAGATAAGCAAAATATGCATTAATAATACTAGAAATTTATGCTTAAAAATATACTTGTGCTATAGTACGTTTAAAATCCCTATTCATCATATACCATGAGATAATCTACACTGAAATGCTATATTTTGCAATTGATTGCAAGAATTGTCTACGTGCGTCGAGCTCATACCCAAGGAAGAAGCGGTTGATCGTATGCCATGGGATCTCTAACGTAATCCCAGTGGATATTCTGCCACAACTCATAATGATGACCATGATAGCAATGTTGATATTCTCACCTACCTGGTCAGGTATAGCGACTAATCATTATGGGATCCCCGAAGTCGTTAGCCAGTGACTCTATTAATAGAGCCTTGTCACCAATGTTAAAGGATCTAGATTTTTTTCTAAGAATTTTGTTATCACTAGCAAGAGCCCAATCAGGCATTCCTCTGAGAATCCTTCACTCCCAAAAACTACCTCCGACTGCCACCGGAGTTTCACTAGAGCAAGAGCTTGAGAACACCTTCTCCACTCCATACTTCCACTTTGTTACCAACAGCTTTGACACTACATCAGTTTAACGCAAGAGATTGCTGAGAACTGGCCCATCATCATTTTCTTCTTATCTTTACTCATGTGTTGCATTGTGAACTTAAGAAATTAATCATTTTGTAAACAACACTTTTATTTCGATCTATATATACCATCATGTCTACTCCCATTATCTCTCCTATCTTTACCATCACTTTTGTCACTTATCATGAGCTACTAATTTCAAAAGGGTAAGGAGAAAGTTTAATGTTATGAGCTAAATTGAGTCTTTAAGGGTTAATCCTATTTGCTTATTGTATGACTATTTAAATGCTTACCTATGATCACTTATTGAGTCAAGTAGCTATAACCAACTACTCGAGTGGGTAAGTAGTTGTGGATCTCACTAAGCAAAATAAAAAGTGTTTCTAGAGATAGAAACAACCTTATGCCCAACGTAACATCATTCATGTGTCATAGAAATATAACAAATGTTGTTGGCTACGGAGAGGTGTGCGATGAACAAATTTTGTAAGCTAGGTTTACCTTTGAAGCAAAACATAGGAAGTAGGCATAAAATTCCCTCTGACCGTGCTTTTCCATACATTTTTTTACACAAGTTAAAGTTGTTATCTCTCAAAGCTTTCTCATAATTAAACTCGAAGTGTTCATTTCCTGTTTAGATAGTTTCACCATACAGTTTTTCTTAATCGCATGATTTCTTACTTCATCGAAACTACTTTAGTTCTTGCCACATACGCATCACTTTCCGATAATCTTAGTTAAGAATCCCTGAGTTCAACCTCAACTCACACCGAGAAATTCTAGTTTTTTTATACTCGACAAACTATAAGAAAACTTTGTGATAAGTGCATGATTAATTACAACATGGCGCATAGTTAGTTTAGTGCATAGTGAATCCAACACAGTTTATGTTAACCGCATCGAATGCAACAAGTTTTTGGCATTATTGCTAGGGATTTGGCGACTAATTGAGTATATGGTTGGTGTTTTTGTAGGAACCATTTTGATTCTAGGTGTATTGCTTGCTTTAGCAACAACACAACAAATAGTATATGAGTATGGGTACTAAACCTGAATTCATTATTGACCCTAAAATTGAGTGGACCTTTGTTGCAGAGCAAGACATAATAGAAACAGAAGAAGAAGGAATATGGAAAACAACCAAACCACAACTAGGTCGGGGGAAATGGAGTATATGTGCACGAATAGCAGAACCCTATCTTGCTGATTGCTGACTGCAACATTCTAATGTGGAACTATGCAGCCCCAAACCTGTATGATTTCTCATCAAGTCTTATGTGACCAACCATTGACGGGAATGCGAGATGTGAGATAAAGCCAGTCATGCTACAGATGATCCAGACCGCATGATAGTTTGGAGGAGCGTCAGGAGAAGATCCTCATGCGCACCTAAATAGTTTTGTGGAATTAAGCAACACTTTTTCTCTTCCAAGCGTGATGCCGGAGGGGATTTGGCTTTCGCTCTTTTTTTACACTCTCTAAGATGAGGCCAAACAATGGGCCTATTCCTTAGAACCTAATGAGATTGTGTCATAGGACCAGTTGATCGAGAAATTTATGAAGAAGTTCTTTCCACCAGTCGTGAATGCAAGGAGACGACGCAACATCGCTACTTTTGAACAAGATGATTCATAGAGTTAGAATGCCGCCTGGGCCAAGTTTAGGAAGTTTATCTAGGATTGTATCAACAATAGCAGAAGAACAAGGATCATCTAAGCATTCAAATTCACTAATTTTGGCATAATATAAAGCATGTTTTTGCAGGAAAAATGGGTTTCAACACATACCTCTTGTAGAACTTCTTCAAAGCTCTATCTCCAACTGTTATCTTCTCCATATCTTGTAGTAGACCACCTCAAGATCTTCCCCACTATTCTCTTGGTGCTCTAGATTGAGTTGTGGGACAAAAAACAAGCTTGAATCAAGGGATGAAGGAGAATAGCTCACTGCAGCAACCTTGTTGAAGAACCATTCTTCAAACCAAATTTTCTCTTAAAATTCTGTAGATTGCATGCCCAATTTTCACACCAATCTCTTCATTATATTGCAGATCAACATGCAAAGAGAAGAGCTACATGAGTTGCTGCTCATGCAAAGAGAAGACAAGACAAATATATTGCTATATGTGTGAGCTAGTTAAGTGATGGATAATGGAAAAAACCACTTTTCCATTTTGTGTTTTTGTTTTCTTTTCCTTTTTCAATTTTATCTCAAAATCAAATTTTGATTTAAAAAATCTATTTTATTTTAAAAATAAAAAATTAATTAATTTCATAAATTAATTATTAAATAAAACTTAATTAATTTAATATCAAATATTAAATTAATTTTAACATATATCCATCTTATATATTTAAATCATATTTAATATATAAATTCTCCTATTCCGTTTAATTCTAAAATTAAACATAATTATATTTCATATAATTACAAATTCTCTTAATTCTAATTTGAACGTTTTAAATTAACTTATCACGCTATTCTAGAGCTAGTCCGTTACGAGCTAGTAGGGGGACCCCACGGACCTATAGATCATGGGCTCCAACTATCTGAGATTAATTGGCTAAACTCATTAGACCAAATTAATCTTCATTCGTTAACTAATGGGTCATTCCACTAAAGCCCATAGTTGCACTCCTCTCACTGTAGATATATTATGTCCACATGATTTAACCATCATCAGCAAGTCGACCTTTAACAGGTTGTTCGTAATAACGGTTGGGTCAGATATCTGTTTTACCCCCGAGATTACATCTTATTCCTCAAGTCCCTACTGATCCACTAATGAACAACTGGTTTGTGATCTAATCACCAAACCAAACTCTCTCAGCCTAAGGAGAGGGTGGGCCCTTTGTTCAAGACCTAGATTCAATACTTGAGAGAACAACCTTTCTTCTATCCCTAAATCGGGTAGGCGTGAACTCCATCATGCACCCTATGTCCCCAACTATCTATCCGATCTTACCCCTGAAATGGGAGTCTTATTGACTCGCCGCTGTTGAGCCAACCTTGAACTATGCAAATCTAAGGGCAATCCCGAATAAATAAGAGTTCATAGTTAGCTCAGGATTAAGATCAAGTTACCTAGGTCATCTAGGTGAAATAGTCAGTCTTTAACAGTAAACAACGTTATAAAGTAAGAGCGACTTATTTCTTGGTCTTGATCTTATACAAACTCATTGCATAAGACGCCCCCACTTCTTATGTCATAACATGTGCGAATTAGAATCAGTGTATCAGTAAGGATCAGATCCTTAGGACCATACACGAGCATATAATCTCTCATTCTTCGAAGATACTTGAGAATGTTTTTAACAGCAATCCAATGGTCATGACCAGGATTGGACTGAAATCTGCTGACAATTCCTACGGCATAGCATATGTCGGGACGAGTACACAACATTGCATACATCAAACTCCCAACTGCAGATGCATATGGAATTCGATTCATCTCTTCAACCTCTTGAGGTGTCTTAGGACTCTACTCTTTAGACAAGTGAATTCCATGCTTGAAAGGTAAATATCCTTTATTGGAATTTTGCATTTTATACCTAGACAACATCTTGTCTATATAAGATGCTTGAGATAATGCTAATATTCTGTTCTTGTAATTCCAAACTATTTGGATTCTAAGAACATACTGTGCTTCTCCCAAATATTTCATTTGGAATTGTAAAGCCAACCATCTCTTAATATCAGCTAGATATTCTACCTCATTCCCAATTAGTAGAATATCATTAACATACAACACCAGAAAAGCGACAGTTTTGTTGATGATTTTCTTGTATACACAGGGTTCGTCAACATTTTGTTCAAAGTCATAAGATTTGATCACAACATCAAATCTCATATTCCAGGATCTCGAAGCTTATTCAAATCCATAAATGGACCGATTAAGCTTGCAAACCTTTTGCTCTTGACCCTTCTGTATAAACCCTTTTGGTTGAGACATATAGATATTCTCTTCAAGATAGCCATTCAGAAAAGCTCTCTTGACATCCATTTGCCATATTTCATAATTATAAAATGTGGCTATGGATAAGAGTATTCTAATAGACTTTATAATGGAAACTGGAGAGAAGGTTTCTTCAAAATCTAACCTCTCTCTTTGGGTAAACCCTTTTGCCACTAGTCTAGCTTTGTAGGTCTGTACCTTACCAGCTTGGTCTCGTTTTCTCTTGTAGATCCATTTGCAACCGATGGGTTTTACCCTTTCCGGTTGATTTACAAGATCCTAGACATAATTGAAATACATAGATTCTATTTCAAGGTCCATGGCTTTAATCTATTAGTCTTTGTCCACATTGTTCATTGCTTGATTAAAAGACAATGGATCCTCTAAACTATCATCTAGTATGATGACTTGAGTTTCAGTTACACCCATGTACCGGTCAGGCCGTTGCACAACCCTCCCATTACGACGAGGCATTCTCAACTCTTGAGAAGGATGTGAAGTATCAGTTTCATCAACAACTCTTGTTGACGGACCTGCTCTATCAACAACTCTTGTTAAAAGACCTGCTCGATCAACAACTCTTGTTGATACATTTGTCGTTTCTCTGGACATTTCTTCTATTACAAGCTTACTGTGAGGTTGATGATTCTTTATATAATCTTCCTCTAGGAAGGTTGCATTTGTCGATACAAATACGTTATCTTCCTGAGGATCATAAAAGATACCATCTTTTGTTTCTTTTGGTTAGCCTACAAATAGGCATACTTTTGAACGATGTTCAATCTTTTTAGGATTCTGCACCAACACATGTGTTGAACAACCCCAAATCCTGAAGTGACGTAAATTTCCTTTACGTCCCATCCAGAGCTCGTAAGACGTTTCAGAAATGCTTTTCGAGGAAACTAAGTTCAAAATATACACCACAGTCTCAACTGCGTATCCCCAAAAAGAATTTGGTAAATTAGCGTAACTCATCATGGAATGAACCATGTCTAACAAGGTTTTGTTTCTCTTCTCTGCCACAACGTTCTGCTGGGGTGTGCCAGGGGCTGTGAGTTGAGACTGAATTCCATGGTCTATCAAATAGTTATGGAATTATGTGTCCATATACTCATCACTTCGATCCGATCGAAATGTTTTAATCATTTTACCTAATTGGTTCTGAACCTCAGCCTTATACTTTTTGAACTTTTCAAAAGTTTCAGATTTTTGGTTCATTAGGTAAATATGCCCATACCTTGAATAATCATCTATAAAACTGATGAAATATCCAAACCCTCCTCTTGCTCTAACATTTAGAGGCCCACAAAGGTCTAAGTGAATCAGCTCTAGAGGTTCTTTGGCTCTAAGACCTTTTCTAGAAAAAGATCTTTTTGTCATTTTACTTTCAAGACAAGACTCACATGGTGGTAATGAACTGTCTACCAACTTATTTAGATGATCGTTCTTAACCAATCTCTCAATCCTGTTGAGATTTATGTGACTCAGTCTCAAGTGCCAAAGATAGGCATTTGGAGAAATCTTCCTTTTCTTATGAGTCCCAGCAGTTTTAAACATCTCTATATTCAAAACAGCTTTTACCTCACTTTGCTTTAATATGTATAAGTTATTTTCTAATTTTGTAGAGCAAATCTGTTTATTTCCCATTTTGATGAACACTTCACCATTTTCGAAATAAACTTTATAATTTTGTTCTAGCAATCAGGAGACAGAAATTAGATTCATTTTCATAGAAGGAATATAATATATATTTTTCAAATAAATGTACTTATCTCCTATAAATAACTTTATATCTCCCACTGCTTTGGCTGAAACAATCTCCCTGATCCCTACCTTAAAGATTGTTTCACCTTCTGCCAACTGTCTCCAGGAACTTGTTTCCTGTGAGATAGTACATACATGATTAGCGAAACCTGAATTAATTATCCAGATTTTATCCTTTTCCACTAAACATGCTTCGATAACAAGAAAATCATATTTATCTTATTGTTTGAATTCAGCATTCACATCTACATAATTCATAATTTCAGATGAGTTGGGAGATAGAGGACAATCCTCTGTTAAAACTCTTTTGGTATAATCAATCACTAGTAATTTGTTTGTTGATTTGATTTTACTGTTATGTACATCAGAAGCGAGTATTCTAGAATTCGACAAGCTGATAAAATTAAAAAAAAAAATCTAATTAGCAAATTGTAACTAAATCCAAAATCAAGTTTTAGTAAAATGTAATAATGTACCCATAACCATTATTTATTTGCAATGATATTTTAGTGAGTCAGAATATATGCTACCGTGGGGCAGTTAGATATTCCTTCACTAAAACAAACAATTTTGACCAAACCCTATCCCCGGAATAACTCTTATTCCTATTATCTCTGGAATAACTCTTATTCCTATAGTCGTTTAGTTATCATTTTCGGTCAAGATCTTTACTAACAACTTAGTAATTCTTGTAAGTGTGACCCGTCATTTTCAGATCCTATAGGACGGTATGAATTTGCCTCCAAAATAGAAGATAACATTCAAGACGGAACTATAAGACCCTATTCATTTTACTGAAGCCTGGGTTGTTCCGAATCCTATAGCTGTTACTAAACGACTAGCAAAGGGCCGCTTAAAGCTAACCAGCAGTCGCAACATAGGAATCTCACGGTTCAGACTAATGGAGGAGACCGCAAGATATATTAACACATATCTTTCACCCACTTACTATGAACTACTTCCTCCGTTTACCTTGATATCGATTCATACAAAAAACTTTCTGTAGGGAGGTCACTCTCAGGGAGACACAAAGTGTCATATGAATCTCACAATGTAAACTATAAGGAGACGTGGCATTTGAAATCTTTTTATCGTATAATAGACATATTTGAACAACTTCCTCTTATTCACCGAAATCTAGATTTAATCTAAAAAATACTCCCTGTAGGGAGGTCACTCCCAGGGTGACATGAAGTATCGCTTAAATCTGGATTGTGAACTCTTAGAGACGTGAGAGCTAAAAATAACGTATCGTATATGTTATTAATCTCCCACTGAAGTTTTCTAATAACGCTATTATATAGAAGTTATTAAACTGCCACTAAAGTGTTCTATTTTAGGTAGATTTATGCTTAGGTTCTTTTCGGCTAATAAAACAACCCTAAGACTATGTGGTTCATCCAAGTATAACTCTTATAATTGTTTTTTAACCTACGATGTCTAGGTGATAAACCATTTTATTACCTCACATCACTCACATATGCTCATAAAACTGATTACCAACGCTTAATTATACGGCTATAATCCCCAGGTAGGAGGTGTTTCGTAACCCGTCAACTTAAGTACCCACATCCTTAGACAGGATTATATACCGGTTGAGTTTGTAACCTAGGTTTTATAAGTTTTAACAATTAAAACAGGTGGTCAACCTATGTGAGCATGCAGCTGTTGTTTATGGATTTTAAATGTCTAACCCAATTTTATAACAACTTATAAAACTTTAGACATGCTATTCATCCATAACATACATGAGGACATTCAAATTTAATATAACATTTATATTAAATACAAGAAGCCTTAACATGTATACTATATATTATAATAATTATAACATACTTTCAATGCATGTTACATCCTATGGTGAGATTTTAAATCTAAATGGCATACTATATGCACATACAAGATTTATTTAATTATAACATACATCAAATGCTTAAATAATTAAACACTGACTGATATGTTTTAGTTTTGACAAAAAAAAAAAAGCAAACAGAAGCCTAATTATATTACAAAACACTTTCTAACCGCTCCAATACGAACTCAAGTAAGTTTGAACTCAGACCCGTAACTGTAGAACCTACGCCAAGAAACCATTCGAAAGCTGAACTGGGACCAAACCACAATAGAACCTAATTTAACCGGCAACCCTTGCACATGTCAACATTCTTGCTAAAGTTCTCATCAATTTAGCAATGACGACCTATCGTCTAGAATTTTGCCATATCGTTATAAATGCTTTGATCGTTTTAGCAACCGCGAAAAGGTCAACGATCGTCTAATGCCATCACATAGCATTCAACGCATCACCCAACTGTCGCGCAAAGGTAAGCGATCGCGTAATGCTATCGCATAGCAACTCGTCGCATCGCCTAACTCCCACATAGAGCTAAACGATCGCATAGTGCTATCGCATAGCAACCGAATGCATCGTTTAGCTCCCGATCAAAGATAAACGATCGTGGTAAGCGATCGCTCAGAGCTATCATATAGCTCTTCATCGAATCGCTTAGTGATCATATAGCTATCGCTTAGTTCTATCATATATAACCACAATCGCTTAACACCATCGTCTAGCACTGCATGTCATCGTTTTAGTATTTGTCGTAGCTAAACGATCGCTTAGCTCCATTGTATAGAACATCATCGCGTCGTTTAGCATCGTAGATAAGCGATTTGTTTAGTTCTATCGCATAAAAACTTCAACACATCGCTTAACACTTCGTCTACATGATCTCTTAGCTCCACATCTAAACGATTGCTCAGCGCTATCGCGTAGCATTTCATCGCATCGGTTAGATCACATCCTTGCTAAACGATCGCATAGTACCATCGTATAGTAAATTCAACGTATCATTTAGTTCCCACGCCAAAGCTAAACGATCGCTTAATGCTATCGTATAGCAAATTGAACGCATCGTTTAGCTCCAGCAGGTACACGATCGTCTAGGGTTCAACATCACAATGAACAGCGCCCATTGCTACATGATCATCTAGCTTTTCTTCACATCATGTAGCGTCTGGAGCTAGACGATCATTTAGCAACTGGAACCATAGCGACGATAAGAACAGAGGCTGATTTTCTCTGGAACTACAGCAGCGGAAGAACAAGGATCATTTAAGCATTCAAATTCACTAATTTTGACATAATATAAAGCATGCTTCTGCAGGAAAAATGGGTTTCAAGACATACCTCTTGTAGAACTTCTTCAAAGCTCCATCTCCAACTGCTATCTTCTCCATATCTTGTTGTAGACCACCTCATGATCTTCCCCACTATTCTCTTGGTATTCTAGATTGAGTTCTGGGACTCAAAACAAGCTTGAATCAAGGAATGAAGGAGAATAGCTTACTGCAACAACCTTGTTGAAGAACCATTCTTCAAACCGAATTTTCTCTCAAAATTCTATAGATTGCATGCCCGATTTTCACTCAAATCTCTTCATTATATTGCAGATCAACATGCAAATAGAAGAGTTGCATGAGTTGCATCTCATGCTTGGACAAGACAAGGCAAATATATTGCTATATGTGTGAGCTAGTTAAGTGATGGATAATGGAAAAAACCATTTTTTCATTTTGTGTTTTTGTTTTCTTTTCCTTTTTCAATTTTATCTAAAAATCAAATTTTGATATAAAAAATCTATTTGATTTTAAAAATGAAAAATTAATTAATTTCATAAATTAATGATTAAATAAAACTTAATTAATTTAATATCAAATATTAAATTAATTTTAATACATATCCATCTTTATATATTTAAATCATATTTAAATATATAAATTTTCCTATTCCTATTTCATATAATTACAAATTCTCTTAATTCTAATTTGAACGTTTCAAATTAACTTATCACGCTATTCTAGAGCTAGTCCATTATGAGCTAGTAGGGGGACCTCGTGGACCTACAGATCATGGGCTCTAACGATCCGAGATTAATTGGCTAAACTCATTAGACCAAATTAATCTTCATTCATTAACTAATGGGTCATTCCACTAAAGCCCATAGTTGCATTCCCCCACTGTAGATATATTATATCCACATGATTTAACCATAATCAGTAAGTCGACCTTTCACAGGTTGTTCGTAATAACGGCTAGGTCAAATATCTATTTTACCCCCGAGATTACTTCTTATTCCTCAAGTCCCTACTGATCCTCTAATGAACAACTGGTTTATGATCCAATCACCAAACCAAACTCTCTCAGCCCAGTGAGAGGGTGGGGCCCCTTGTTCAAGACCTGGATTCAGTACTTGAGAGAACAACCTTTTTTCTATCCCTAAATCGGGTAGGCGTGAACTCCGTCTTGTACCCTACGTCCCCAGCTATCTTTCCGGTCTTACCCCTGAAATGGGAGTCTTATTGAGCCGGCGCTGTTGAGCCAACCCTTAACTATGCAAATCTAAGGGCAATCCCAAATAAATAGGAGTTCATAGTTAGCTCAGGATTAAGATCGAGTTACCTAGGTCTTCTAGATGAAATAGTCAGTCTTAAACAGTAAACAACGTTATAAAGTAAGAGTGACTTATTTCTTGGTCCTGATCTTATGCAAACTCATTGCATAGGACGCTCCCACTCCTCATGTCATAACATGTACGAATTAGGATTACATCGTATGTAGCATTTTACAACTCTTTGTAACAACTACAGAGTAGGCCGCATCCAATGGTGTTACCAGAATAAGGTACCCAATCTCATTCATGTACCATAGATCATTTTCACTATTTACTCGATCCCGATCCACTCTTATGTCTCCACATAAAGTTCAAGTACTCATACAATAGTCATGGGTCTTAGTTTATTGAATTTAGACTTTCATACAATTTATGAAATCGATAACAAGTATATTGATAATAGAAAATGTTTATTATCTTACAAACTGCGAATTTTTTGAACATAAAACCCAACAGTTTGTTCATAACTGCCCACACATCGGCATCCCTGATTGCGTATTGATGGAGACCTTTTATAACGAGTTGAATAGAGCCTTGCCATCAATGGCCAACACATCAATGGCAAGCAGATTTATGGATAAAACGTACACGGAGGCCAAGGGAATTTTGAATCGAATAGCAAGAAACACTGACGAATTGGTGGACAATGGATATGGGAATAAAAATTATGATAAATAGAAAATGGAAGATGTGTTGGTCAGGTCAGATGCAGTGAACTCATTTGTAGCCTAGATGGCAGCAGTCACCTCCCTCGTAAAAACAATGGCCATTAATCAAATAGTGCTGAGCACAAATGCTGCTCAACTTAATACAATGAATCAGGTTGCGATTATGAGTTGCATACAATGCGGGGAACCTCAGTCGCTTGAAGCATTCCCACATGATCCTGAGGCCATATTTTCAATTTAGAATAATTCATTTAGAAAAACATATAATTCAGGTTGGAGGAATCATCCTAACTTCTCCTAGGGATGCAATCAGCAGCAGCATGAGCAAGTGAACTTCCACAGCCAGTACACATAGGAAATCCTCCCAGATTCAATCAACACAATCAAAGCCATCAACATGCTCAAAACCGTCCCGACCACAACCATGCATAAAGATCCCATGCATCTTTATCATTATTATCGCTCTTAAAAGAGTATATCTAGAAGAATGATTCGTTAATCTAATCCCAAGCATGCTCATTCCCAAATCTCGAAGTTTAGGTAGGGCAGATGGAAAATGAACTGAAAAATAGACAACCAAGCACCTTCCCACGTAACATTGAAGCTCTTTGGTGTAACGGTAAAGAGTAGTGTCAAGCCATGATATTGCGCAATGGAAGGACAATGCCCAACTTGTCAGTAGATCCTTGAGATTCCAGACAAGTAAAACCACCGGCTCAAGTTAGACAAAGAACTGAGACACTTACTACCCTTGAATGACCTTGAATCAACCGAAAATATTCCTTGCAAAATTTTTTAGCCTTCTACTAAATCTTAAACAAATCCAAGCCCAATTTACAAAGAAGCCTCACCATCAACACAACCAGAATCCTCATCGCAGAACCATGATACGGCAAAGGACAGAAACAAAACAAGCATAGTCTTGCATGTGACACCTTAATTTCCAAACATATTGAAAAAGAAATATAATAATCGGCAATTCAAAACATTTCTAGATGTAATGAAACAGCTTCACATCAATATCCCTTTGGTAGAAGCCCTTGAGCAAATGTCGAGTTACGTAAAATTCCTGAAGGTCATATTGTCTAAAAAGCAATGCCTGGGGGAATTCGAGACCGCCATGCTAACTTAAGAGTGCAATGCACTATTCAAAAACAACATCCTGACCAAAATAAAAGATCTAGGAAGCTTTACCCTACTTTGTTCTGTTAGTGAAAAGGAGGTCGACAATGCACTATGTGATCTGGGCGCAAGCATCAACTTAATGCCATTGTCTATCTTTAGAAATTTGGGAATTGGTGAGGCTAGGCCCACCATAGTGACCCTGAAACTGGCTGACAGATCCATATCATATCCCGAAGGGAAGATAGAAATGTACTTGTTCAGGTTGACGAATTTATCTTCCCAGTTGACTTCATCATTTTGGACTATGAGGTTGATATTGAAATCCCTATTATCCTTAGGCACCCATTCCTATTAGATGGATACTAATCTTGCAAGAATTTGACCAGAAATCATGGACAAGAAAGGAATGAAGAATCAAGTCACTGATCACTTTTCACGATTGAAAAGAAAGGTAGAGGAATCAGATCAAGTTCGAGATGCTTTCTTCGATGAGCGGTTACTAGCTATGAAAATGTTCCGTGGTATGCTGACTTTGTCAACTACCTGGAAGCTAGAATTGTTCCACCAGTGGCCACAAGCCAGAGGTTGAAAAAGTTATTTCATGATCTCAAAAAGTACTATTGGGATGACCCTTATTTGTTCAAATTGAGACCGAACTAGATCAGGAGATGCTACATTGCAGAAGAAGTATCCTCGATTCTTGAGGCATGCCATAAAGCTCCGTATAGAGGGCATTTTGTATGAGCAAAACCAATTGCCAAAGTGCTAAAGAGTGGGTTTTTTTGGTTAACACTATTTAAAGATGCTCATTAGCTCGCTCAACAATCTGAAAAATGACAGAGAACAAGGAATCTGATAGCCCACAACGAAATGTCGGTGAATTATATCCTTGAAGTAGAGATCTTCGATGTATGGGGAATAAACTTTATGGGGCCATTTCTACCATCATTCGAGAATTTTTATATTCTTCTAGCGGTAGATTATGTTTCAAAATGGATAGAGGCAGTGGCAACTACTTCTAATGATGCCAAAGTGGTGAAGAAGTTTCTTCTAAGGAACATTTTTACAAATACAAAACACTGGGAGCCTTAGTCAGGATGAAGAAACACACTTCATCAACAAAACTATGGAAAGTGTATTGCATAAGTACAATGTAAAGCATCGGATAGTTATAGCATATCACCCCAAACTAAGGGTCTGGTTGATTTTCAAATAAAGAGATTAAGAGTATTTTCGAAAAGACGGTGAATTCAACAAAAAAAGATTGCTCACTAAGACTTGACGAAGCACTTTCGGCTCATTGAACAACATTCAAGGCTCCGTTTGGAATGTCGCCATATCGGATCATATTCGGTAAAGCATGTCACTTCTCATTAGAATTAGAGCACAAGGCATATTGGACAATAAAGAAGCTAAACTTGGATACGAAGAAAGCTAAAGATAAAAGAATATTGCAACTAAATGAGCTAAAAGAACTTCAGCATCAAGCTTATGAAAATACTAAATTGAGTAAAGAGAAAATGAAGAGGTACCATGATCAAAAGACTAGATCGACTAAGTTTGAGGAAGGAGAAAATGTGTTGTTATTTAACTCCAGGCTAAGGCTCTTTTCATGAAAGTTTAAATCAAGATGGATAGGATCGTTCATAATTCACAAAATTTATCCACATGGTGCCATGGAGCTAAGGGACAAAAGCAACAACATATTCAAAGTAAACGGGTAAAGAGTAAAGACCTATTGAGGTGAGATGGTAAATAAAGGGAAAGCCTCAATTTTCCTTGCTGAATTGGAATGAGTGTGGACCCTCATGTACAGGTACGTTTATTTTGTTATTTTTCAAAAAATAGGGTTCTGAGTTTTTATCTGTTTCAATAAATAAATTCTATCTAGGCTAGTTTTGTTTAAAAAAGAGGTATTTAAGATGACCGTAAGGAACACCTCAACCTAGAAACTTATTTCGGATTTTATTTAGTTGGATGAACTTTCTAATTTTTCACTTGAGTGTGTAGATGAGGAAAAGGAAAAAAAGAAGGGTGTTTTTTGGTAATGTCACTTCAGCGCACCTACCTATAAATAGGTTGACCTGTCCACAATTAATTCACTTCAACTCTTACCTACCTTGAGAAGAATTCAAATCTATTTTTCCTCCAAAACCGCCGGCAATTGAACTTGGCGAGTTCATCTTCTAAAAAATTTCACGGTTCAACCACGAATTTCTCTCCTCTCAACCATGAAATCGACTACTATTTTATTCTTAAAGGTCGATTGTCATTGGGTGATCAAACGTTCATACATAATAGGGCTCGACAAGCGTTTGAAGATTTCTCACCCGAAATGGGGGTTACGCAGTGGGCCTCAGAGCAAATGCCTCCCCCGTCCGTTTCATCTTCATCCGAGCGTCCTAAGAAATGAAAGGAGCACCAAAGTGCTTGATTTTCTGAAAAGAGGAAGGAAAAGGAGAAACCATGGCCCGATCGGACATGCATGGCCCTCAAGAACCTCGAGTTCAATTGCAAGCTTTGTGAAATGAAATACATGAGATGGGACCCAACAGAGATAAGTTCTTATGGAGGAAACTAAGAAAATGGAAGAAACACGGCTAGAGGTGTTTGTTCCGACAAAACATGGTAAGGTTCCTCATCCCTCTTCTTTGTTTGATGTGCAAATGGGAAAATGCTCTTCTTCCAACAATCTTTTATCCGAGGATGCTTGGAAAAGAGTACGGAAGTAGGTGGCTCGAATCGCAAAAGAATGGAAGAAGCAGTACTGGGAAGATTTGTGGTTTAAAGAGGTTTAGAGATAGCTTCAGCATAACCTTGCTAAAAATGAGGAAAAAATATAAAATAAGGAAGAAGAAGTGCGAGCGGAGATGGAAAGAAGGTCAAAACAAGAAGATGGAAGTCAACACAATGAGAACGAAAAAAAAGATGCGCCACAAGCAGAACTCTGATGCGAATCTTGAGCAACTTGTCAAATCTGATGCAGCTGTTACCCTCTTTTAGTAAACAAGAGGGGGCCATGTTGAAGAAGAAGAGAATTTTCACGGCGTCTTCGCCAACAAAGTTAGAGAACAAATCCCTGAGGTGAACCCAATTGAGGAGGGAAATACTGGGGATAATGAAGAAGTAGTGGGCTTCACAAAGACTACTCTGAGTCAAGTGACTTCAAAATGGGCTACAAAATCTGTGAATAAGAGAAAGCTTCAGGAAGGAGGGGAAAAGACAGTGAATAGGCCAAAAAAGAAATTTTCTATGTGGATTGTGATTTTCTCGTCTAATGATGAGGATGAAGATGTTCAGTGGAAAAAGATTATGGATGAACTCAGAAAGAGAGGGATTTTCGAAGAAAATGGATCCTCAGCCAGAATAGGAGACCTCTCTCAGTTTATCACTCAGGTGATCACCTATTACAAATGGGAGGCCTTGTGCAAGCAACCTACACCAACTAGTTTGATCTTGGTACGAGAATTTTATAGAGGCATGCAGTCCAAGAAATGTATCTCTAAAGTTAGAGGGGTGCAAGTAGACTTTTCAGGTAGTGTTATAAATGTTGTATACTCAGTGTCGGATGATCATGAAGAGGAAAGCTTTATGAAGATGTATGCTTCATAAATAAAAGATGCACTGTGTAAGGTGGGAGTGCCCGGGGCCAAATGAGTGTTGTCATCAACGAGGTGTTTGCACCTTGCGACCATGAGACATTATAGAGGACTTGTTATTTGGCTCTTCTTCTTCAAACACCGAGTCATGCCCATTACACATGACACCACCATATCCATGGAACGTTTTTTGCTCCTATATAGTTCTGTATGCAACTTCCTAACAACTTGGGAGGCATTATCAATCAGGAGATGGTGGAGTGCAACCCTAGAATGAGGGGGTGTTTGTTTTTTCCGTCTTTAATTCGCAAGCTTTGTGGACGGGCTGGGGTGGTGGTTGCTGTGGTTGAGGATGTCTGCAAAGTTAAACCCACCATTTATATGGCTTTGATTAAAAGGTTACAAGGGAATAGCGTGGCTCGCAAGGGAAAGATAGCAAAGACTCCATCCACAGTTTCCTCTCCTTTCACCAAGACAACTCCATCTAGGAGTTTTGTGCCACCTCATCGTAATAATGATCCTTTAGGCACAAACTTTTTGACTCTTTGTTTAGCACAGAAGATTTCAGCTTTTGTTCATCCTCCGACCAGTCGAAGGAATGCCCCTTCAGTTTCTACACCCGTTTCTCATGCTGCCACTATAGCAGGTGATGCGCCAACAACACCTTCTCAGCAGTCGTATGGTGCTAATGTTAAAAATCCATTCCATTGTTGCGGTGGGTTATTGGAGAGATCAATTGGAGCACTTTATGAGGAAATTCAGTGTCTATTCGAAGTATGCAAAAGAAAGGGATGCGACTTTTAGGACATTCCATTGCCAAGCTCGTCCTTGTTACTACCCCTGCTATCCCTCCCTTCCTAGATCATAACTTTCACAACTCGATCGACGATGATTAAGATCTAGAAGTTGATGATGATGCTCAATCTCGTTAGGGGAGCATGATGTTTCTTCTCTTATTGTTTCCTCTATACTCTCAGAATTCATTTTATTTATTTATTTATTTTTTTAGTTTCTTTTATGTGCAGTAAGGTTAGTTTCTAGATTAGTTGTTTTGGTTTTGCTGGAGTTTATTTTTGTTTAGATGAATTTGTGTAAATGGTGGATGCTTGTTGTTTTGTTTTTTTGTGCAAAGTAACTCTTCGTGATGATACTTATGACATCTCCATTTGTGTACCTTGCTTTCACCCCAATAGGATAAAAAAAGGTTTTATGTTTGTCTATTTGTGCAAAACCTTTTTAGACGAGTCTCCTGCATGCCCACTAGTTTTGTGTACTAGGAGACTGATAACTTGTAGAAATACAAGTTATTATGCTTCTATCTAAAATAATTAGGAGAAAGCTCTGAAAATACGACAATTTGCTAAGAAAATTCATAGAAATAATTGCAGTATGTGATTGCACACACTCAACGCCTAATCTGTCTATTTTAAAGCTAAAATCACTTTGTTTAAGTGTAGAATGATTGTTGATATGATCAAATGAGAATTCTCAACACTTACACATGATCCCATAGCTAGACGAGTTGGTGACTCCAAACGACGAGAGATGACGCAACATGTGGGTAATGGAGGTCAGATCAAAGATTGAATTGGTGGTTGATAAGAAAGCTTCACTACAGAGCGAATGAACTTCTGATGTGTAGTAGATGACGCATCAGGGTATGAAATTAAATGCATCTTATTAATACAATCATAAGCAAAAGAAGAAAAGCCATCCTCGTCGTCTATAAATAACCATGGAATCACAATGAAAAAGGAGGAGAACTTTCTGAGAGGAATCAAGAGTAGAAATTTTTTCAAAGAAGCACTTTCTCTTATAGCCATTAAAAGCCATTAAAAACCGTAGTGAAAGCTTCGATTTCCTGTGGAAGTAGAAGAGGAACTCCATCTTTCAATACTTACAGTGACACAGTCATTGAGGAAGTCGGGGGAAACAACAAATTGTGCACCACGGCTTGACTCCCATTCCTTATTCTTTATCTTAAGTGTATTTGTATTGGTTAAGCATTGCAAAGACTCATTTCTTTAATATGAATACATATTCATTTCAACTTTCATCCATACTTTCTTTATTCATTATGAGTAGCTAAATCATTCATGAGTTGAGAAACATCTAGCTTACATGAACTAAGCAATGTTTAATTCATGCATTTTACTTGTTTTATGTATGCCTGATGAAACACTTGGATAACTCGGAAGATTACCCTAAATAGATTAAATCTCAGTTTGAGAGAATTAGAGATTTAGAACTCATAAACCAAAAAGAGAGGTTCCTTAAAAATGAGTAACACTGTTTGCATTACACACTCGTCACATGCATCCTAGAGATAGGATAGTGTGGCCATGTACACTGATAAATGTAAGTTCTAATCCTGGGTGCATCGCTTGAACAAATGTTTCATATATTCGCTTAGGAATTGTTTGGCGAATATTCTTCTCAACCTTGTCATCGTATATCTACATTTCACAGCCATCGCATATGTTGTTCCACTCAAAATATAAATCTCATCGCACATAACTTAGTGTTTGAGTAATATAAAAAATCAATCTGATTTTTAATCAATTGCGACAGGATCAAAGCATTATATTTCATTGTACACTTGTAATGGAATCCCTAAGTTCGACCTTGGACTCACTAAGACTCTAGTTAAGCATGCACTTGGGTTAAATTAGATAAACAGTGCCTTATAGCCTTACAATTAATATTCATTTAATGGCATGGTATGAACACACTAGAGACCCTAGCCGTATATTTTGCAACCAAGCCAAAATGTTATTCTCTTTTTTTTTTTTTTTTTCCTACCTCTTTTGTTGTTTCTCTTTTTCAAGTAATGAGGACATCACTTATTTTATTTTATTTTTGAGAAGGAGAATGTGTGAATGTATTTTTGCTACGCCAATAAAAATAAAAGGAAAAAAAAAAGAAGCTAGGATGACACTTCTCCTTTCCGAGTTGGCCATAAAAAGTAGCTAGAAGTGAAGCATGATATACCTGTGCTTTCTTTACATGAAATGATTGGCTTGGAATGGTTAGCACAAAGAATGGAAAGAGAAGAAGGTTAATTACTAACTTTCAGCAAGAAGAAATGAAACCCTCAGTGATGCATGGGCGAGATTCAAGAGGCTAGTGAGAGACTTCCCACATAATGGACTCCTTAACTATTTGCAGATGGAAATTTTCTATTATGGTTTGAACTCAGCCTCACAAATAGCAGCAAATATTGCTGCAGTTGGTGGACTACTGGATAAACGTACATTGACGCTAAGAATATTCTTGGTCAAATTTCAAAGAATCATGACGATTGGCAAGAAAGTAAATATGGGTCAAGGTCGAATAGCGGAAGTCAAAATAACTATGCTATCGCCTCACTGCAAACCTAGGTGAGCACGATGACTAATTTATTACAGGCGATGAACATGACAAAATCTGGTAAGAGAAGCGGGCAAGTAAACATAATTGCTCAAATGACTAATGAAATTTGCGTTATTGGTGAAGAATTGAGGTATGCCCATGCAACCCATAATCCGTCTACTTCATCAAAAATAATCCTTACTCCAACACCTACAATTCCGGTTGGTGAAATCATCCCAACTTTTACACAATGCCCAAAGAGATGGACCACCTAGGTTCCATCAAAGACAAAGTGGGCACCAATAAGAGCTAGCTAATCTCAAGCATCAACCTCCTCTTCTATAGAAAACTTATTGAAAGAACACATCCAAAAGAATGAAACAGTTCTCCAAAATCAAGTGACGTCAATTCGCAATCTTAAGATTTAAATGGGTCAAATTGCAAGTGAATTGAAAAATAGGCCGTAGGGCTCACTCCCAAGTACCATTAAAATTCCTTGCAATGTGGGGAATTCAAGAAAAGAACAATGTCAAGCGGTAACATTAAGGAGTGGATGCGTCGCAACAGAGACTGTGAAAGAAAAATCAAGAAAAACTATTGAAACTCAAAAAGAATCGCAAAAACATGTGTTTGATTAAAGCACTTATATAGAGTAGACAAGTGAAGCTCAAGAAGAACCACGAGATGCATCTGCTGCAGCTTTTACGTCAAAAGCATCATTTGAGGTGCAATTACCTCCATTCCCACATAGACGAAGAAAAAAGAATGATTAATGTCAGTTTCAATGCTTTATTGGAATGCTCAAAACAACTGCACATCAATGTTCCTTTCATTGAGGCTATAGAACAAATGCCAGCATATGCCAAGTTCTTGAAGGACATTATATCCAAAAAGAGGAAATTACGCAATTATGAGACAGTAGCTTTGACAAAAGATTGCAACACTATTATTCCTTTAAAGATGTGAGACCCAGGGAGTTTCACAATTCCTTGCTCCATTGGTGGAATTTACATTGGACACGCCTTATGCAATCTAGGAGCAAGCATAAATCTCATACCATTGTCAATTTTTAAGAAGCTAGAAGTCGGAGAAATTACGCCCACTATAATCACCCTTCAATTAGCAGATCGATCTTTAGTGCATCCGGAAGGCAAGCTCGAGGATGCGCTTATCAAGGTGGATAAGTTCATTCTTCCTACAGATTTCATTATATTAGATTATGAAGTAGATAAAGATGTCCCCATCATTTTAGGACGAACATTTCTATCTACAAAAAGAACTCAGATTGATGTACATAAGGGGAAAATTACGATGCTCATCAATAGACAGCAATTGAAATTCAATATCTTGAAGGTGATGAACTATCCTGATGAGATTGATGCGTGCAAGGAAATTGCATTGGAGGATGAATGACCCAGCGAGCTTAAGTTTGAATTTGATGAAAATATGGAATTGGAAGACGAAACCACCGCATCACCTGAATCATGTTATGCGGTGAGAGAAATACAGAAAAATTTTGAGCCATTAAGTATTGAAGAAAAGGAAAGGCAAGATCAAGCCTTCACTTGAATAGTCACCAGCATTGGATTTAAAAGTCTTGATTACTCACCTTAAATACGCATTCCTTGGACAATATGAGACTCTTCCATTTATCATCTCAGCCTCATTCCCAAAAGAGAAAGAAGCAACCTTGTTAAAAGTCTTGAAGAAGTATATCAAGGAAATTGGATGGCCTCTTGCCGACGTCAAAGGCATTAGTCCATCTTATTGCATGCATAAGATAAGACTTGAAGAATGGCAAAGAGAATCTGTCAAACGTCAATGCAGGTTGAACCCTGCGATGAAGGAAGTGGTCAAAAAGGAAATTATCAAGTGATTGGACACATGTATCATTTTTTCAATCTCAGATAGCACGTGGGTTAGCCCCGTGCAATGCATCCCAAAAGGGGTGGAATGACTGTTGTACCCTATTGGGGTTGATGCCCTAAATTTCATAGGGTCCTATAGTTTGTAAATGTATTGAACAAACTCATTGTCTATTGAATAAAATACATGATATTTTATTCCATATTTTAGTTGCATTAACCACAAACCAATAAACTAACATCTAACGTTATCTTGTAACTTAAACATGTATGTAGAGACATATGGATGAATCATGTTTAAGTGATAACCTCCATAACACATAAATGTTTAAGACTACAGTAACCTAAAGAAAATACCCAACTTTGGCACCTAATACTAGGACACATCAATCTCAATAGAATTGAGAGTTTGATGAAGAATGGACTTCTATGTGAGTTAGAAGAAAATTCTTTACTTGTGTGTGAGTCACGCCTTGAAGGCAAGATGACTAAGAGACATTTTACTGGAAAGGGTCATATGGGCCAACGAACGTTTAGAGCTAGCACATTCAAACCTCTGTGGTCCGATGAATGTAAAACCTATGGGAGGTTTTGAATATTTCATCACCTTTACTGATGATTATTCAAGATATAGGTACGTTGATTTAATACAACATAAGTTTGAATGTTTTGAAAAGTTTAAAGAATCTAAGACTGAAGTTGAAAATGCATTAAACAGAACGATTAAAACATTTTGATCTCTTCAAGGTGGAGAGTTTATGGATTTAACTTTCCAGAACTATTAGATAGAACATGGAATAGTATCCCAACTCTCAGCACCTGGTGCATCTCAGCAAAATGGTGTATGAGAGAGGAGAAGTCGAACCCTGTTGGATATGGTTCGGTCTATGATGAGTTATTTTCTTACCTAACTCGTTTTGAGGTTATGCAGTAGAGATTGCAGTGTACATCTTGAACTGTGTTCCATCCAAGAGTGTTGCTTGAACACCTTTGGAATTATGGAATTATTGTTGGGTTATGTCCTAAAACTCGTAGTTTGTAAAAGGATAAACATTTTCTATAATCAATATACTTATTATTGATTTCATAAATTGTATGAAAGTCTAAATCCAATAAACTAAGATCCATGACTATTATATAAGTAGTTAAACTTTATGTGGAGACGTAAGAGTGGATCAGGTTCGAGTAAATAGTCAAAATGATCTATGGTACATGAATAAGGTTGGGTACCTTATTCTGGTAACACCATTGGATACGGCCTGTTCTGAAGTTGTTACAAAGAGTTGTAAAGTGCTACATACGATGTGATCCTAATTCATACATGTTATGACATGAGGAGTGGGGGCGTCCTATGTAATGAGTTTGCATAAGATCGGACCAAGAAATAAGTCGCTCTTATTTTATAAAATTGTTTACTGTATAAGACTAATTGTTTCACCTAGATGACCTAGGTAACTCGATCTTAATCCTAAGCTAACTATGAACTCCTGTTTATTCGGGATTACCCTTAGATTTGCATAGGTGAGGGTTGGCCCAACAGCGTCGGCTCAATAAGACTCCCATTTCAGGGGGTAAGACCTAATAGATAGCTGGGGACATGAGGTGCAAGAGTGGAGTTCACGCCTACCCGATTTAGGGATAGGAGAAAGGTTGTTCCCTCAAGTACTAAATCCAGGTCTTGAACAAGGGGCCCCACCCTCTTACTGGGCTGAGAGAGTTTGGTTTAATGATTGGATCATAAACCATTTGTTCATAAGAGGATGGTAGGAACTTTAGGAATAAAACGTAATCTCGAGGATAAAACAGATATTTGACCCAATCGTTATTATGAACAACCTGTGAATGGTCGACTTGCTGATTATAGTTAAATCATGTGGACATAATATATCTATATTGAGGGGAGTGCAACTATGGGTTTTAGTGGGGAGACCCTAATGAATGAGGATTAATCTGGTCTAATGAGTTTAGCCAATTAATCTCGAATCATTGGAGCCGATGATTTGTAGGTTCTGAGGTCCCCCTACTAGCTCGTAACGGATTAGCTCTAAAATAGTATGGTAAGTTAATTTGAAACGTTCAAATTAGAATTAAGGAAATTAGTAATTATATGAGATATAATTACGTGTTTAATTTGAGAAGTAAATGGAATAGGAGACTTTATATTTAAATATGATTTAAATATATAAAGATAGATGTGTGTAAAAATTAATTTAATATTTGATATTAAATTAATTTAGTTTTACTTAAAAATTAATTTATGAAATTAATTTTATTTTTCAGTTTTTAAAATCAAGTTTTTATTTTTGAGATAAAATTGGAAAATAGAAAAACAAAACACAAAATGGAAAGACTTGGTTTTCCATTATCCATCTCCTAACTTGCTCATACAAAAAGCATTCACCTTTGCCTTGTCTTACTCCAAGCATAACTTGCTCCAAGCATGAGCTGCAACTCATGCAACTCTCTCCCTTGCATGTTGATCTGCAATATATTGAAGAGTTTGGAGTGATTTTCGGGCATGCAATCAAGAGAGAATTTTAGAGAAAATTCATGTTGAAGAAGGAGTTCTTCAACCAAATTGTTGTTGTGAGCTATTCTCCTTCATCCCTTCATTCAAGCTTGTTTTGAGTCCCACAACTCAATCTAGAGCACCAAGAGAATAGTGGGGAAGATCTTGAGGTGGTCTGCAACAAGATTTGAAGAAGATTGCAGTTGGAGAACAAGCTTTAAAGAAGTTCTACAAGAGGTATGTCATGAAACTCACTTGTTTTATGTAAGAGCATGCTTTATATTTTGCCAAAATTAATGAATTAGAGTGCTTAAATGATCCTTGTGCTTCCGGTATTGCTGATACGCTCCTACATGGATCTATAAGAGGAAACAAGGTGCTAATGGAAATGTGCAAACCTTCAAAGCTGATTAGTGGCAAAGGGTTATACCCACGTAGAGGGAGTTGACTATGGGGAGATTTTTTCACCTATTGCCATGCTTAAGTCTATTCGAATCCTCTTGTCCATTGCCTCATATTATGACTATGAGATTTGGTAGATGGACGTCAAGACTGCCTTTTTGACTGGCAATCTTGAGGAGACCATTTACTTGGAGCAGCCCGAGGGATTCATAACCCAAGATCGAGAGCAAAAGGTTTGCAAGATTAATCGGTCCATTTATGAACTAAAGTAAGCTTCTCGATCTTGGAACATAAGGTTTGATATTGCGATCAAATATTATGGCTTTGATCAAAATGTTGATGAATGTACCTTTCAAAGGTGCATGATAACTGGTAGAAATACAAGTTATTGTAGCCTTTTATTTAGAATTATGAGGACTAATAAGTAGAATATGCAGTGATTATACTAAGAATTCATATGAAGAGTGAGCTTGCGTCGATCAGCATTGAAAATCTCGGCTAACCCAATATTATGCGTTATTTTGCGACAAAACGTCTATTTTTGTAGCTATCATAGGAACCGATCGCATACGGTGAATCCCAGACCATCGCAAGGGTGATCGCGTACGCTCATCGCATGGATGTTGCGGCTATTAATCGCATGTGTCCATCGCGTGGAGGTTGCGACTACAAAGTAATAACCATGATTAAAGGTGATCGCAAGGTTTGTGGAATTCGATGGTACTCTAGAAACAAAGCATGAATGCATTCCTTGGGAGTATAAAAAAGATGACGTTGACATTTCACCTACCATGCCATTAGTAGCAGAGATTCAGAGTAAGTCCATCGCACCATTAGTGACAGAGACTCAGAATGGGACCATCAATGCTGTCGGTGATTGAGCTCTATAAATACAGCCTTAGAGCCCAATTTCAAGGCATCCGAGCTTTTACCTTAAGGCAGATTCTTGTGATCACAGATAAGAGCATGGGAAGATATTCTTTGAGAGTTCTTCATTTCTTCACCCATTCCAAGTGACGACCAGAGCTTTGTCAGAGATAGATCTCGAGAGAGACTACTCCACCGCCCATCCATGGCACCACCGGCAGGCTTGACACACATCTGATGGATGCAAGAGATTGCCTACATCTAGCCCTCCATCTCTCTTCTTATCTCTATATTGTATTACATTTTGGCTTAAGATATTAATACATTTTGTAATCAATGCATTTCTTTATTTCGTTCGACTCCATCTTCATTAACTTCTTCTTTACCATCCCTTACTTTCATTGCAATGAACTAAGTAAGATTGCAAGAGTATCGCATACTTAATCATGCGGCATAGACATATGAAGCATGTAACGAACCACTGAGGGGTGTGCGTTGTGCAAGTATAGTGAGTAAATCCTCTTTACCTAGTGTGAGGCTGTAGCAACGCTTGTCCATGAGCTAATCAGCGGCGACTAACAGCCAGTGGAACGCATTAAGCAAAGTATGTAGAGTTCCTAGAGATAGGAATAATCTTATGACAACCATGCATTATGTGATCATCTTGTCTTATGAGTGCATCATTCTTCATTTGGACATACTTAAGAGAGTAGTCTAAAGACCAAATCTAGGCTTGGCAGAGTCAGATTGGATCGCATAAGCAAGAGAAGAAACTTAGGAATAAGTTCTATCTACTATTTACACATCGCATGCACCCTAGAAATAGGAATGATGGTATGCGGTCACCTTGTCTTATGTGCGCATAAGCAAGAATAGAGACTTAGAGATAAGTTCTATTGACATTTTTGCATATGCATCGTGTGCGTATATTTGTGTATAGCATGATCGCATAATTTGTGCTGGTTGGGGTTACCCTTGCGATCAAGCTTACTGATGCAGTGAAGTTATCCCCTCCACCATTTTATCTATTTTTCCAAGCATCTTATTATGCGTTAACAGTTGCCGCGTCTCTACCAACTCTCATAGTCATACTTCCATTGTTTAATATGTTTAGTTAGGAGTAGGAGTAGCACATAGTCCTTTAACTTCATCATTCTTTTATTCTTCGCTTCAAACACATTACTTCGCAACATTTAGTTACAAGTCCTTAAGTTCGACCTCGGATCACTCCGAGAAACTTGCGATCTCGTTATACTTGGCAAGAGAGCAAGAAAACTTGTGGCAGGAATGCATGGTCATCGCATATATTCTTAAACACATATTGCATATTTCTCAATCCAATGCATGACCATCGACGCATGGAGATTGATAACGAGCAGAAATGCACATTATCATAGTACTAGTTCTTAAATAATGCTGGCTTCCATTGATAAAATATGTTAGATTACGTCCAAAAAGCATTAAATTCATAACATTACAGTCACATGCGTTCATCACATAGAAACAGTTGATTTTTGTATTTTTATGCAGAATATCCGTTGATGCAAGGTGAAAAAAACGATCACAAGAAATCAACGGACGAGTGCAGCATTACTGCAAGGCTTTGCAGTGATTTGTGTTCACAAACATCTGCTCAAGTAGGGTTGTCATATAGAGCCAGCGCAACTTGGTGGGAGCATCTAGGTGAAAGGTATAATTAATCACGATAAGACAGAAAGCTGATGACGATCAAATCCAAATTAAGTTGACAGCCGCTAACGATAACAAGTACATTTAGCTTTTCGGTGACAACTATTCGACGTATCAGTCAGAGAATTAAAGCCATCCCATCTGTGCAATCATAAGAGAGAAGCCACCTTTCACCAAGGAAGCTCTATAAATACCGAAGGCATTTTTCAGAAAAGGGGTTCAACAGTTTGGAGAGTGAGAGAATTTTTCCTTAGATAGTTTAGCCTTGTTCTTAGATTTTCTTTTACTTTAAAGCGAAAGTGAGAGAAGGAAGTTGTGCCGATAGATCGTTTCGGTAAGCTTGGGAGAGCGCCAGAAGCTTCAAGATCAGAGAGAGAGCTAGCTCTTGCGGAAGCAGGAATATCTTTTGAACCGAATAGGGATTGTCAGTGTAAAAGCCTCAGTCAACAAAGGATTGCTACTAGGCTCTCTACCTTTATCTTCCATTGTTATTTTGTATTAAAACTCATTTATAGAAATGGAATTTACTTCTCTATATCTGTTCACTCTCTGTTATTTACGCATAAGTAGTTAAATCTATTAAATGGGTTGAGAATCACTTAGCTAGCTTAACTGGGGATCTTCATTCTATGCATTTATCTTGTATTATGTATGCTTCATTCGTCCATTAGAGATACTCAGGAGGGTAGTCTAAGGACAGAATCTAGGTTTGGAAAAGTCAGGTTAGAATCTAGGCTCGGGAGAGTCAGATTAGAATGCATAATCAAGAGATAGAAGCTTAGGAATAAGCACTGTTTTCTATTGACGCATCACATGCATCCTAGAGATAGGATATGATTGTGTGCGGCCACCTTGCCTTTATGCATCTTGCTTTATCGCATAGGAAAAGAGTAGAGACTTAGGAATAAGCTCTATGGACACTTTTGCATTCAACACATGCGTCCTAAACTTAGGAGCATCAGATTTGCATTAGGAAATGACTTGCTGTGTATGGGTGTAGCATGATCGCATAGTTTGATGCATTCCCAAGTAACGCTAGCTAGAGACCTTCTCAACCTGTTCATCCGCATACTCAGTGCATCTATCACACAATCAGACTTTTCTCAAATCCTCCGCATTATTTTTCATTATCGCAATCAACAAAACCAAACAACTATTTGAGTTACCGATTAACCGCAAAGTTTTCTAAAAATTACCACCGCAACCTATTTTTTCAAGTCCCTGAGTTCGACCCTAGACTTACCAGGAACTCAGTGGGGTTTACACTTGGATTCTACTAAGAAAACTTGAGTGCTCAACGCAATTTCATCACCGCATTTCCTCCATAATTTCACATCATAAAATAACGCATCAGAGATCAACGCATATCATAAGAAGCACGCATATTTTTTCTCCATTTTCCATGCATCAGCATGCAAAACTCTTAACAATGCTCAAGAAAATTACATCACTATTGAAAAAGAGTTGCTTGCAGTGGTCTTTACCATGAAGAAATATAGGCCTTACTTGTTAGGGTCAAAGGTCACTATTCACATGGACCATTCAGCAATTAAATATCTGGTGATGAAGAAATATGCCAAGCCAAAGTTGATTAGATGGGTACTACTTCTACAAGAATTTGATACTGAAATTATTGATCGAAAAGGATCATAAAACAAAGTCACAGATCATCTATCGTGACTTGAAAGTCATGAAGCTGATTGCACCAAGCCTGCTATAAATGCTTCATTTCATGATGAATTGATATTGAAAATTGATGAATATTTTCCCTGGTTTGCGTACATTGTCAACTTTTTGGCCTGCAAACAGTTCCCTGAAGATTATACATCGCAGCAAAAGAATAAGCCCATGCACACTGCAAGTTCTATTACTAGGATGAGCCCAACCTGTATAAAAGAGGCATTGATCACTTTTTTAGACAATGCGTTCCTAAAATAGCATTTCATCGCATTCTCTACCAACGCCATGAGCCGTCCTACGGTGGCCACTTTGGGAGCCAACACACGGTGGCGAAAGTACTGTAAAGTGGGTATTACTGGACCACTTTGTTGAAGAATGCCCGAGAGTATATCATGAAGTGTGATAAGTGCCAGCGCACAAGAAACATCTTTGAAGAAAATGATTTTATGGGACCATTCCCACCCTCTAATGGCCACAATTAAATCCTGGTGGCTGTAGATTATGTATCAAAATGGGTGGAGGAAATTTCATGCACCTCGAATGATGCACCCACTATTTCAAAGTTCCTACAGAAGAACATATTTACCCGTTTTGGCATTCCTCGTGCTATTATAATTGATAAAGGAACTCACTTCATTAATCGCATCATCGATAAGTTGTTGATAAAATATAATGTTCATCACAAAATAGCCACAACTTACCATAACCAGATAAATAGTCAAGCTGAAGTGTCCAACATGGAAATTAAGACAATACTTAAGAAAGTTGTTAACTCAACACGCAAAGATTGGGCGCTCAAGTTAGACGAAGCATTATGGGCATACCGTATCGCATATAAAACACCTATAGGAATGTCCCTATATGCGTTGGTCTTTGAGTAAGCTTGTCATTTGCCATTAGAACTTGAACATAAAGCATTTTGGGCCACAAAGAAACTCAATCTCAATATGGAAGTTGTAGAAGAGGCAAGGAAACTACAGTTGCTGGAATTAGACAAGTGGAGATTGCATCCGCATGAAAATGCCAAAATTTATAAAGAGCACACAAAGCATTGGCACGACCAACCCATCTGTAAGAGAAATTTTGAAATCGGTTAAAAAGTATTACTATTTAACTCAAGTCGTGTTGATTAGGACCTTTTATCATTAAGGAAATTTGTTGGGTTTTATGTCCTAAAACTCGTGGTTTGTAAACAATTAAACTTATTCTGAAAATTCAATAAGTTGATATTTAATATATGAATTGCTTATTTCGTTTTAGAAATAAATCTAATAAACTAAAAGATCCATGACTATTACATGAGTACTCGAACTTTAGTAGAGACATAAAAGTGGATCAGGTTCGAGTAAATAATCAAAATGGTCTATAGTATATGAATAAGGTTGGGTGCCTTATTCTGGTAACACTATCAGATGCAGCCCACACTGTAGTTGTTCAAAGAGTTGTAAAGTGCTACAGGCAAAGTGATCCTAATTCGTATATGTTATGACATGAGGAGTGGGGGAGCCCTGTGCAATGAGTTTGTATAAGATCGAACCATGAAATAAGTCGCTCTTACTTTATAACGTTGTTTACTATTTAAGACTAACTATTTCAAAGCGAAGACCTAGGTAACTTGACCTTAATCTTGAGCTAACTATGAACTCCTATTTATTCGGGATTGTCCTTAGATTTTCATAGGTGAGGGATGGCTTAACAGCACCAGCTCAATAACCTCCATTTTAGGGGTAAGACCGAGTAGATAGCTGAGGACAAAGGGTGCAAGATGAAATTCACTCCTGCCCACTTTCAGGGATAGTAGAGAGGTTGTTCCCTTAAATGTTGACTCCAGGTCTTTAACAAGGGGCCCCACCCTCTCATTGGCCTGAAAGGGACTCGGTTTGTTGATCAGATCACAAACCAATTGTTCATTAGAGGATCAGTGGGACTTAAGAAACAAAAGGTAATTGTTGAAGTTGATGCCCTAAATCTCGTAGGGTCCTATAGTTTGCAAACCTTATATGAACAAACATTTCTATGATTAATAATATTTGATATTTTATTCACTTTTTCTATGAAATATGTAATATTTTAGTTGCATTAACTACAATCCAATAAACTAACATCCAAGGTTATCGTTGTAACTTAAACATGTATGTGGAGACATACAGATGGATCATGTTTAAGTGATAACCTAAATGGTTTGTAGTATATGGATAAGGTTGGGTACCTTATCCTGGTGACACTACGAGTATGGCTCGCTTTTTAAATGTTACAAATGTTGTAAAGTGCTACAAATGATCTGATTCTGATTATTCGTATATTAGAAATACGAGCGAGGATATTCTATACAAAGAAGTTTGTATAAGATCGGACCACGAAATGTTTAGTCTCGTTATATAATGCCGTTCATAATAGAGACTTTCATTTCACTAGGATGACCATAGGTAACAATACCTTAATCCTGAGTGACTTGTGAACTCCTACCTATGAAGGCGGTCCTTTCATTTCTATGGGTGAGAGTGGCCAGATTGCCGACTCAACAAGCCTACCATTTTGTGGATTCGTCTTATTCGGGAGCTGGGAACTCAGATACACAAGATGGAATTCACTCTTTCCTCGAAGTAGGGATAAGTAGATAAATTACTCCCTTAAGGGCTGATTCCGGGTCTTGAACAGTGTGGCACCACACCCTCTGTTGGCCAGAGAGAAGTTTAGTCATAGTGGGACTATGATCTATTGTTCAGTTGAGGGATCATAGGTACTTAAGAAGTTAGATGTAACTATAGGGGCAAAATGGTAATTTGACCCAGTTGTACTTACAAGCAATTTGTGATGGGTCATCGCACCATTAATTGGTTATATCCAATGGACACAAAAATATATATGTAGTGTGAAGAGTATAGCTGTCGGTCTTTAGTGGAGTGTCTGATAGTTAACAGATGATGATTAATGTGATTAAATAGTTTAATTTTTTATTCACGTACTGTTGGAGCTTCAAGCTACATGTCCATAAGGTCCTCTTGGTAGCTCGAAAGGATTTAGTTGAGAATCAGTTTTTGGATTAATTTGAAATGTTCAAATTAATAAGAGGGAATTTGATTATATATGATTTAATTAAATTAATTAAATTATATATACTATAATTGATATAATGTATTTGATACATTATAGTTTAATTGGAAGAATATTTTCTATGAATAAGATTCATAAATGTTAAATTTAATATAAATATGACTTATATTAAATGTCATAAAATAAGAAAAAAGAACTATGGTTTATATATTCTATATGATGCAATATTAAAACTATAGGTTACAAATATATTATGATAAGTTGGTTATCATATTTATTTATAATAATTAATTATTTGATAATTAATTCCCTTTTTCTCTCTAATCACCTTAGTGGGAAGTTAAGCAGTTTTTATGGAAAAATGGAATAGAATAAAATTTTATTTTATTATTCCAACTTGAATCAGTGTTACACGAATTATGAACCTTCTGACGATTGATTGAGAGCTTGCGATAAGACTTCTTTTAATGCACGATTAGAGAGTTCATCTATGCGATAGAGCTTTTCCTCCTCCATTTGTCTTCCTCCTCCAAATCACAAACTCCCTTTAACCAAAATAGCCAGAGCCCACCACTCCCAAGTTCTCACCCCGAGAATACCAAGGTAACAAAGTGGTAGTATCCTCTCTCTTTGGTTCGAGTTTGGTTGCTGCTGTTCGAGGAGTTCGTGTTGTTCGAAGTGTTCATGGAAGTTCGAGGGATTAACTTGAAGAAGAGTTCTTGAAAGGTATAATCTCTAAACCTTTGTTTCTTATTTAAAAGCATGTTGTAATTTATATTTTGATGCATAACCTGTTCTGTTTACTGTAAATGTTTGTTTGAATCGAAATAGGATTTGGATGATCTGCTTCCACTCAAAGGTTCTCTATAAAACGAGTTCCTTTAGTTGGTATTAGAGCCAGGTTGTGTTTTTGTTTCTAACTTCCATTTATTGTATTGAATCATTTACAGTTTGGTGGGTCTTAAGTCTTCTACATTGCATTTAATGGTTAAATGTATGTGGATGTTGTTTATGGATGTTTCGGGATAGTTGTCTATGTTTATGGATTTCGTTTTACTTTACAAAAGTTAATTTGTAAGGGCCCTTACATTTTTGGTCATTAATTCTTGCAATTGAGTCTGTATTTTGTTTTTGAGTCATTCGTGAAGCAGCAGACGCGAGAGTTGCAGTTCATTTCGATGGAGAAGACAAAACGGAGATCGCAACGTATAGCTTGAGCTAAACGATCATTTAGATTTAGTTATGCATTCATGTAGATTTTTCTATATGATCATGTACCATCTGCTAAACGATCGCATAGCTAATGCTACTCGATCGTGTAAAGTGTTTACTCGTTCGTGTTGTGTTGGCTACATGATTGCATAGATGACCGAGGGGTAAACGATTGCTCGGTATTTGATACTCGATGCAAGGGATGTGTACTAAATGATCGTGTAGATTATCATGCTCAACGCTAGTCAGTAGCTACATGATCGCAGAGTATACGATGCTCGGCGCATGTTATTCGATCGTATAGTCGTTAGCTACATCGATCGTGTAGAATTCCTTCATTTCATTAGCAATGCTGTTTTGAATAGAGTTGACTACAACCTTATGAAGGAACTCTTAACGAAGAGCATCTATGAGCGCGTTCGGATCTTTCCGATTTCATCGTGACCGAAATACAACACACACATTATAACAGATAGTTATGCAAATTAACACTAATTAACGGCATGCTTCGAACAATAAAAACAAGGGAAAGAGTTCTCATACCAATTGAAGACTCTTTTCAAATTTTAAACTCAGAAGCAGCGGAAGAACCTCTACACTAACTCTATCGCCCAGCAAAATTGTCGACTGTGGCAGCACGATCATCTACACGAACGACAGCAACACGAATAAGCACGAATAAGTAAATAGTGGGGAGGACACCACCAATTGGAGCCCTTGGTATTCTCAGAGTGAGAATCCAAAGTATGGTCTTTGGTGAATTTGGTAGAGGTAGGTGAAAAGACAAATCATGTAGACAATAAGTAAGTGGGAGAGAAAGAGCTATTGTATAGTAAGGGTGCTTATCGTTTAGATGAAGCTACACGATCGTGTAGGTTTTACTAAGCGATCGTTTAATAAAAGCTAGACGATCGTTTATAAAATACGGCACGCTATGTGATCATTTAGGAAAGCTAAGCGATCATTGAAGGAAACTCGTGCGATCATTTAGACGCTGGTGTGCGATCGTTTAAAAGATGAGCAACTATCGTATAGGCTCTCAAATTAGGCGAGATAGCAAATTTTCGAACCTTTTGCCAAATGAAAAAAATTTTCATTTTATTCATCGGTTACCATAACCAAATGCGGCTACTCCCACTAACGCCCGATTATGGAGAATAAAACGGCCAATTATCTCATAATTAACCAATTTAATAATTAATGAAGATAATCATATTATATTTTTACTCTATAGTTTGATATCACATATCTACTATAGTAATTTCTCCTCCACTTGATATAAATCATATTTATATCTATTTTCCTCCATATTTAATGTATCTCATACATTTAGTCAATTATATCATATATAATTAACTAGTCCAATTATATCATATATATTCGAACTCCCTCTTGTCAATTTGAACATTTCAAACTGACCCAAACACTGATTCTCAACTTTATCTAAGCTACCCAGGGGACCTAATGGACCAGTGGCTCAAAGCTCCAATGGTACATGAATAGCTGACTAAACTCTTTAGCCACAAGATCCACCATCCGTTAATTGCTAGGCATTCCATTAAAGACCAACAACTGAACTCTTCTTACAACAAATATATTTCCTCTTTCCATCGAATATAACCAATCATGAGTACGATAACGCTTCACAGATGCTCATAAGTACAACTGGGCCAATTTACCATTTTTTCCCTGTAGTTACATCTCACTCCTTAAGTACCACTAATTCCTCTAATGAACAATACAACATAGTCCAACTATGTGTGAACACCTTCCACACCAAGAGAAGGTGTGTGGCGTCACATCATTCAAGCCCTAGAATCAGCCCTTAAGGGAGCTATATATCTACTTGCCCCTGCCTCGGGGAAGGAGTGAATTCCATCTTGTGTAAATGAGTTCCCAGCTCCCAAATCAGACGAATTCCCAAAATGGTAGGTTTGAATCGGCGACCTGGCCACTTACACCCATACAAATCAAAGGACCGCCCACAATGGTAGGAATTCCCAATTCACTCAGGATTGTGGTCATATTACCTATGGTCATCCTAGTGAAGTGAAGTCTCTATCATGAACAATGTTATATAACGAGACATTAACACTTCGTGGTCAAGTCTTATACAAACTCTTTGTATAGGATGCCTCCGCTCGCATATCCCCTACACGAATGATCAGGATCAGACCATCTATGACAAGTCACAACACTTGAGACCATCCCAAAAAGCGGGCCGCATCCGTAGTGTTACCACGATAAGGTTTCCCTCTTATATCCATATACTACAAACCCTTTTGGTTATCACTCAAGACATGATCCACTTATATGTCACCATATACATGCTTAAGTTACATACAGATAACCAGGGATTTTATGTTTATTGGTTTGTGGTAAAGCAAATAAAATATACAACTGATCAAAAACAAGATGTGAAGTAAATATCATATATTATACAACACAAGCATTCATACAAACAGTTTACAAACTATAGGACATGACACTTTAGGGCATCAACCCCAACACCTTACAACTCTACTCAATGAGTTCAGACTTTCCAATTTTTGCTGAAAAGCAAGGAGAAGATGGTTGGTGAAGCAAATGTCGTTTCATCATCCAAAACATTCCACAAAATTTGGCCTTTAAACTAAGTCTCCACCTTCTTCCTCCGACACCAGAAAGTGGAAGAAGAAGAAGGGTGGTAAGGGGAAGGCGTTTGCTAACCTACAACTTGTTGCTCCAAGGGGTAGACAACCAGTGAGGGTTGAAAAAGAAAAGTGTTTCCATTGCAACCAGGATGGACACTGGAAGCGAAACTGCCCAAGATATTTAGTTGAGAAGAAGAAGGCCACACAAGGTAAATGTGATTTGCTAGTTTTGGAAACTTGTTTAGTGAAGAATGATGATTCTGTCTGGATTATTTACTCTAGGGCTACTAACCATGTTTTTTTCTTCATTTCAGGAAATTAGTTCCTAGCGGAATCTTGGTGCTAGTGAGATGACAAGCGAGTTGGAACCGGGCACGTCGTCTCAACTGTGGCAGTGGGAGGTCTCCGGTTGACTTTACAAAATAAGTTCATCATTCTGAATTATGTATATGAAGTTCCCAAGTTAAAGAGGAACTTAATTTCTGTGAAGTCTTTGCTTGAATATAATTTTCAAATACAATTTTCATTTAATAAAGTGTTTATTACGAAAAATGTTGTTGATATATGTTCAGCTCAACTGGAAAGTAATATGTATGTGCTAAGGTCATTACCAACAAATGCCCTCCATAATATAGAGTTGTTTAAAACTGTCGTAACTCAAAATAAGTGACTTAAAACTTCTTCTAAAGAAAAAACCCAACTTTGGAACCTAAGACTAGGACACATTAATTTCAATAAGATTGAGAGGTTGGGGAAGAATGGACTTCTAAGTGAGTTAGAAGAAAATTCTTTACTATGTGTGAGTCATGCCTTAAAGGAAAAATGACGAAGAGACTTTTTACTGGAAAAGGTTATAAGGCCAAAGAGCCTCTAAAGCTATTGCATTCAAACCTTTGTGGTCCGATGAATATACAAGCCAGGGAAGGTAATGAATATTTCATCACTTTTACTGATGATTATTCAAGGTATGGGTACGTTTATTTAATGCAACAATAGTCTTAGTCTTTTGAAAAGTTCAAAAAATTCAAGGCTAAAGTTGAAAACGCATTAGATAGAACGATTAAAACACTTCGATATGATCTAGGTGGAGAGTTTTTTGGATTCTGATTTCACGAACTATATGATAGAACATGGAATAGTTTCCCAACTCTAAGCACCTAGTACATTTCAGCATAATGGTCTATCAGAAAGGAGAAATGAAACTCTGTTGGACATGGTTCGGTCTAAGATGAGTTATGCTTTCTTACTTGACTCGTTTTGGAGGTTATGCAGTGGAGACTGCAGCTTATATCATGAACTGTTTTCCCTCTAAGAGTGTTGCCAGAACACCTTTGGAGTTATGGAATGGCCATAAAGCTAGTTTACGTCATTTTAGGATCTGGGGTTGCCCAGCAGATGTGCTTGAGGCTAATCCTAAGAAATTGGAACCACGTTCAAGGTTATGCCTATTTATAGGCTACCCCAAAGGAGTGAGAGGAGGTTATTTCTATGATCCTAAAGAAAACAATGTGTTTGTATCGACAAATGCTACTTTTCTTGTGGAGGATCATATAAGGGAGCACAGACTTAGAAGCAAAATTGTGTTGAATGAGCTTTCCAAAGAAACTACTGAATCTTCAACAAGAGTTGTTGAAGAGCCTAATACCTCAACAAGAGTTGTGAAGTAGGTTCATCTAGTAGGTCAAATCCACCTCAAGTGTTGAGGGAACCTCGACGTAGTGGGAGGGTTGCGAACCCATCTATTCACTATATGGATTTAACTAAAATCCTAGCTATGGTAGCTGATGGCTTGGTTGAGAATCCACTATCTTATAAGAAGGAAATGGAGGATGTTGACAGAGATGAATGGATCAAAGCCATGGATCTCAAAATGGATTCTATGTACTTCACTTATGTTTCAGATCTTGTGGATCAACCTGATGAGGTTAAACCTATAGGTTGTAAATGGATCTACAAGAGGAAATGGGGTGCTAATGGGAAGGTGCAAACCTCCTTCAAGGCTAGACTAGTGGCAAAAGGTTATACCTAAGTAGAAGGAGTCGACTATGAGGAGAGTTTCCCGCCTGTTGCCATGTTGAAGTCTATTCGGATCCTCCTATCCATGGCCTCATACTATGACTATGAGATATAGCAAATGAATGTCAAAACTTCTTTTCTGAATGGAAACCTTGAGGAGACCATTTATATGTTGTAGCCCAAGGGATTCATAGTCCAAGGTCAAGAGGAAAAGGTTGGCAAGCTGAATCAGTCCATTTATGGACTGAAACAGGCATCTCAATCTTGGAATATAAGGTTTGATATTGCGATCAAATATTTCGGCTTTGATCAGAATGTTGATGAGCGTTGTGTCTACAAGAAGATCATCAACAGTTCAGTAGTTTTCCTAGTGTTGTATGTAGATGATATTCTTCTCATTGGGAATGATGTAGGCTTACTAAGTACAGTTAAAAACTGGCTAGCGACCCAATTGCAAATGAAAGATTTAGGAAAGGCTCAGTTTTTTCTTGTTATTCAGATATTTCGAGATTGTAAGAACAAAATGCTAGCACTGTCTCAGGCATCGTATGTTGAAAAGATGTTGATCAAATATTCGATACAGAACTCCAAGAGGGGCTTATTACTTTTCAGGCACGGAGTTTGTCTAAGGAACAGTATCCTAAGACACCTCAAGAGGTTAAGGAAATGAGACAGGTCCCCTATGCATCTGTCGTGGGTAGTTTAATGTATGCGACGTTATGTACTAGACCTGACATTTGCTTTGCTGTGGGGATGGTCACTAGATATCAATCTAATCAAGGATATAATCATTATATAGCCGTCAAGAAGATCCTCAAGTATCTACGGAAAACAAGGGACTACATGCTTGTGTATAGTTCTAAGGATTTGATCCTTACAGGATACACAAAATTTGATTTTCAGACTGATATGGATTTTCGGAAACCTACTACAGGATCAGTGTTCACTCTTAACGGAGGAGCTATAGTATGGTGAAGCACCAAGAAAAGGTGCATCGTAGACTCCACCATGGAGGCCGAGTATGTAGCAGCTTGTGAAGCTGATAAAGGGTCTATTCGGCTAAGGAAATTCCTAATTGATCTGAAAGTTGTTCCAGACATGTCAAAACCCATCACACTTTATTGTGAAAATAGTGATGTTGTGACTAATTCCCATGAGAATGGGAGTCATAAGCATGGCAAGCACATTGAGCAGAAATACCATCTTATCCCAGAGATTGTGCATCGAGGGGACGTGATTGTCACGAAGATAGCTGTTCAGACTCGAGAATCGATATCATTAATCGACTCGGAACCAAAACAAAAGAGAATTTATAATTAGCCAAACTACTCCTATTACTACTAAAACGTAGCAATAGTGGTAAGTGCGGGGTCGAACCATAGAGAAGCGAAGAAATAATTTCTTTTAGGTTAGATTTGACTGTGGAAAAATAGTAAAACATTGGTTTTGGTTTGTGGATTTTAAATTAAAAACAAGCAAGTAAAAAGTAAAATGCGATGGATATATGAAACGTTTACTTCTCGGATCAAGTACCCATTCAATGTAAATTAAATCATTGTTTTCAGCCAAAATATCATATATTCGAATTATGCATGCATAACTACTCAAGCGATGCGAGTTGACTAATCTTTATAAGCCCGAAAATCAATTAATTTGAATCGATAAATTCGTAGTTGAGATTGGAAAGTCGTGCCTTAACTAACCTACATGTTGCAAGATGCAATTAGGTCCTCAGCGACAATAAAGAACTAGCAACACATGCATTAAGGTTTAGGATTCAACTATGTTGATTAAGTGTCAGGAAAGTCGTGTTCAAATAATCAGTTGGTTCCTTAAATCTAGATTAAACGTGTGATTCAAAGATTTAAGACCAGCCTATAAATATAAGTATGCTTATCTAATATGTGCTACGAGGGTAAATTCAAAGTATGGACAATACAAGGATATGTGCGAACTTGAATTTAACTAGCAAAGACGTGCACTCATGATAGGGGCGTCAATCCACACATAAAAGCAAATATAAATTAAAGATTTAAGAAAAACATAATTCTTGATTAATGCGTAAAAATTGAATTGGAAACTCATCAAAATACAAGAATGCTTAATCCAAGAACTAATAAAAAAATTACCTCATTGATTCATAGACAAACCAATGAGATACAATCAAATACATGTTCATAATCTGAAAATAAAATAAATCTAACCTATGGACACTAAAAGTTAAAGGGAATAGGTGAAGAAAGCCTGACTTCGGCCTCCATGCTTCAGCTCCAAGAGTTGGCTTAAACCCCCCAAAATTCAGCATAATTTGACCTAGGGCTGAGGAGAGGTATAAATAGGAATCCATTGCAGTGTTGCAATGCTTGGAATGGCGTTGCAATGCTGGGTTGCACACGCACTCAGGCTCGTCCGTCAAGTGTCATAGCATTGAAATGTTGTTGGAGAGCGTTACAATGCTGCCACTGCCAGATACTCACTACTCAGTCCTCGATAGCTCAATACTCTATCCTCAAACACTCGGTAGCATTTTCTTGATAATTCGACGGCCTTCTACTTGATGGTGCTTCAACCTTGGTGAAACTTGATGGCATTTTGGTCTTTTCAACTCCTTCGAAGCCCGGATGTTCAAATTAACTCCAAATTACTTCAAATTAACTAGGTTTTTCACCAAATGGTTAATTCTACCTCTTGGTTGCTTGATTATTACAAAATAAGGAAACAAACCTGAATTAAGCTAGGAATATTAGCTCTTTTTTAAGGCTAACAAACACCCCCAATTTAATCTTGCTCGTCCCAAGTAAGGTAGAAACATACAATCAAGTAGAAAATAACTAAAAACATGCTAGCTTAATTCGCAAAGTTATTACTCCAGTCTCAATAGTCAGTTAGAATGAAATTTGTGATCAAGAACGAAAATCATTTATGATCAATCAATGAAGCACAAGTTTAAAAATGATTCTTGATCTATTCATGCATTGCATAGCCGAGAAAATTTTTATAAGCTCCTCATCCTATTTTCCCCCTACTCTGGTTTGATTATCAACCTTAGACATACCATACTTGCAAAAAAAAGGGCAACACTAAGACAAGGGTGCCTAGACACACACACAAAAAACATTAAGGGCATTTCTTTTACCTAGAGGGCCAACTTTCACACCCCACCGCTGGGAACCTATCAACCTTTTCTCGCAAGCCCTAACTAGACACGGCGAAGGTAGCTCTTTTCACCTCTATCCATGTACATATGCACACTATTTTTTTGTAGAAAGTCAACAAATGCCTCATTTTTTACTTTTCTATTCTTTTTCAGAATTGCAACTAATTTGCTTTTCTTTGTTTTTTTTTTCTCTTTTTTTATTTTATTTTATCCACTTTATCTAGTTTTGCTCTAAAACAAGCATAGTTACTCTTAAGTCAAAGGTGGACCTTTCGAATGACAACAGAAGTACAAAACAGATAACCCAATTCTAAGCATGCAAGGCTTTAATTTCGCATAACAATGACACAAAGATGCATGAGAGATAAGAATTTTTTTTTTTTAAATGGGCTAAAAATCATGATCATGCATTCCTAACTTTCCTTCAAGCAAACTTTATTATAGGAAGAGTGCGTCATAAACTATCATGATAACAATAGAGCAAACAACAAGCAAGGCAATCAAGCACATAACATCCTACCCAACGAAAACCCACCCCTAACTTAAAAATATACATTGTCCCCAATGTATTTCAAGTAAAGCTAAAAAAGAATGAAAACAAGGGAATAGAAACCTAAACAGAAAACAAATAAAGAAAGCAGTAATTTTAGAAAGATGCTCTCCTCTCCTAGGTTGTTCCTACAAAACAAAAAGAAAAAGAAACCTAATCAGAAAACAAATAAAGAAAGCAGTAATTTTTTTTCTCCTGGCTCCCTCCATAAAGGGCAAATTTTTAACGTCGATTGCTCGACGTGGCCTATCCCCTATCAAGGCACAAAAAAATTCTCGTATTTCTCTGGTCCTTTCTTGGATGAGTCGATATAGCCCGATAAGGCTATAAGGGTTCCCATCTTTTGAAGAGAACTAGACATGCCGAATTTTGTATTTTTAATTTTGTTTGAAAAAAAGGAAAAAGAAAAATCAAAAGACTCAAAGACTGACTGAACTGAAAATAAAGACTCGGACTCAACTGACTTGACTGACTCGTGAGGCGAAGTTAAACAAAGTTAAAAAATAAGAGGAATACCAATACAAAGAATAGGACGAGGCTTGGGAGCCTCTGACTCTTTTACTTGGGATTCTTCCAAATTAAGCTCACAATCATACTTAACCTCACAAACTTATTCTTGGGATGGCAGAGGATAAATATCATCATCTGAATTGGTCCACAGATATTCCATCACAAAGTCAGCCTAGTGCAACAGATGTGAGATGCCTCTAAATGATTTCCTACACATTAAAAAAAAATCATTAGTACGTTCATAATTTAAATAATCCAATGTCTTACCTTGATAAAAAATATACGGAACCAGCTGTTCTTGCGGAATCATCGATGAAGTATCTCCACTACACAACTTGGCATCCTCAGAAGATGATTCCTAAGACTCCTCCAATCTCCTAACTGATTCAACGATTTAAGCATTTGGTTGCTCAAACCTTGAAGCTCAGCTTAACCTCGTGTTTGAAATAGAGGTCATCTTGCTGGAAACTTATGGATTCATGATAATAGTAGGGACATTCCTGCACAATCTCACCAAAGCGATTAGAAAGTTCCCTAACTACATCCTCTAAAGAAATACCTATGTTGATATAATGATACGGCGTTGACCACGGTGTTTGGCTAGCCATCTCCAAAGGAGGATAATGTCCGTACTCAAGACCATGAAATTTTAAATCTGCATATTTGCAATTACTTTTACAATAGAGGTTAGTTCAGAAATTTGATCTCTAAGGCCAGGAATCTCTCTTACATCTAGTGTTTCCCATTCCGCGTATTAAAACGCATACATGTTTATATTTTCTGCCATTGAAAAAAACTAGACACAAAAGAAAGAAAATGTTTTTGGGGATTATAAAGTTAAATAGTTAATTCTAATTAAGAGATATTAATTGGCTTACTTTCCCGGCAACGACACCATTTTTTGTTCGGACTCGAGAATTGATGTCATTAATTCGACTTGGAACCGAAACAAAAGAGAATTTATATTACCCGAATTACTTCTATTACTATTAAAATGTAGAAACAAAAGAGAATTTAGATTTGACCATAGAAAACAAGTAAAAATTGGGTTTTGGTTTGTGGTTTTGAAATTGAAAACATGCAAGTAATAAGTAAAATGCGATGGATAAATGAAAAGGTAATGGATTCATTTAGTTCTCGGATCAAGTACCCATTCAATGTAAATTAAATCATTGATTTTAGCCAAAATATCATATATTCAAATTATGCATGCATAGCTACATAATCGGTGATAACTTGTAGAAATACAAGTTATTTATGCTGCTTTATTAAGATTATGTGGCAAAAAGAAGGAAAAATTGCGTCGACAGTATAGATATTGGCTTAGAAATACGAAAATTGTAAAGTGTCGTGAACACACCCATTAACCCCATTGCAATGGCGAAATGGAATTTCCAAGTCTTTGTTTTGCAGGAAATAGGTCAGCGCATGCGTTAATTGCTCAAGGACAAAAAGGAACAACGCATCCACACAGTATGCGGCAATCGATCAAGAATAGAAAAGATCAACGCAATTGCAGCGCATGCGACGATCGATCATGGATTCAAGCAATCAACGTATTTCTACCGCATGCGGTAATCAACAAGAGATCAAAACAACTACACCGCATGCGGCGATCGATCAAAGATGTGAAGAGCAACGCATTCGCAAAGCATTCTGACAAGTGTACAGCTTTTCTGTTGTACAATTCTGACAAATTGATCGTGGAGCAGAGCGGACTTTTCCATTACGCCATGGCAGGAATTATCATAATTACAAATAGCTTCCTCGAATTCATTGTAGAGGAGGCTGGTCTGAAGAGACAATACAGAGAAAATCTGGGAGAACGACGAGACAAGGCTGAAAGGTGAGTTTCTGAGCAAGAAATTCTTTCCATTCTCGAAGAAGAAGCTCTATGCAAGAGGTCACTTCTACTTGGAAAGCAAGCCTGAGAGGGAAGCTTTCCACTCCATCTCATCCACACGCCGGGAAGTACAAAGTCTCTGATCAGGATCTGTGTCAAGACATTGACACTCTTTCTGTATTTTTTTCTATTCTTTCATTCATCTACTGTGTTCATCTTTCTTTAATCTTTCATTCACAATAATGTATCAAATGCTGATCTTTAGAGTTAAATATGATTATCGTAATCATTATCATCTCTCTGTTCTTTTCCACACATTTATCATCCATTTTCTCCATCATGTGTCATTAATCCCCTAGGTAAAGGGGAAGGATTAAGCGAGTGAGTTAATCCTTGTTAAGGTAATCGACTAAGTTTAGCTAAAGCATACTCGACAACATCTTCATCTATGAGAGCAGAAGTGAAGATGTTATTCCGTCTATCGAGAAAAGGTTTGAAGAATGCATTAAATAAAGCGAGAAGTATTTCCAGAGATGGAAACAACCTTGCATTCATCACGTTCATCTCTGTTTCACCATAGACATATGGGAACGTGACTGATCACTGAAAGGTGTAAGCTAAGGGAAAGCGGAACCTTAGTTGCATCCTCAACAAGATTGACGAACTTACGATGTCCTTTTCCTCAACCCATTCTCTTTCTGATTCATTCACAAGACTTGCCACCGCATTCATTAGATTCTTTTGTACAACTTCACAGCCAGTCCTCACCCTGTATCATTAGTAGTTTAGTCATTTACTTATCACCGCAATTTACTTTAATGCATTTTATTTACAATGCAATTTATCTTCATCGCAATTTACTTTTTTGCACAAAAACAATTCTTTATTCTTTATGATAACCGGTCGCATTTACCACATTAGTATCGAAATAACAACAACAATCCCCGTTTTCTACCTCAGGTCAATTTGATAAACTTGCATTGGAATTATACTTGGTTCCAGCGTAAGAAAACTTGTGACACGCACTACATCATCGCATACTACGACGCATATTATCATCATCGCATACATCTAGAACGTAGTATCGTAATATCTTTATCGCAAAGCACTTGAGCGCATAGAGCATCATCATTTTCATTCATTAGCGCATAATACACACACATAGATAAAGAATATAAAAATTTATCAGTACAAAAGGTGCAAATTAACTAATCTCTATAAGCCCAAAAATCAATTAATTTGAATTGATCAAGTGTCCTAATTCGTAGTTGAGACTAGAAAGTTGTGCCCTAACTAACCTACATGCTCATTGATCAAGTGTCCTAATTCGGGTCCTCAGCGGCTATAAAGAACTAAAAACACATGCATTAAGATTCATGTTTCAACTGTGTTGATTAAGTGTCAGGAAAGTCGTGTTCAAATAATCAATTGGTTCCTTAAATCTAGATTAAACGTGTGATGCAAAGATTTAAGACCAGCCTATAAACATAAGCATGCTTATCTAATATGTGCTACAAAGGTAAATTCAAAGTATGGACAATACAAGGATGCGTGCGTACTTGAATTTAACTAGCAAAGATGTGCACTCAAGATAAGGGCGTCAATCCAGACATAAAAGCAAATATAAATTAAACAAGATTTAAGAAAATCATAATTCTTGATTAAAGCATAAAAATTGAATTGGAAACTCATCGAAATATAAGAATGCTTAATCCAAGAACTAATCAAAAAATTACCTCATTGATTCATAGACAAACCAAGGAGATACTATCCAATACATGTTCATAATCCATTCAACTAATTTAGCTACTCATGCATGAATAATAGAGAGTGAACAGATATAGAGAAAGAAATTCCATTCCTATAAATGAGTTGATAAATTCCATTCCTATAAATGAGTTGAGTACAAAATGACAATGGAAAGTAAAGGTAGAGAGCCTAGTAGCAATTCCTTGCTGACCGAGGCTTTTTACACTGAAATCTCTATTCTGATCTAAAGATGTTCCTGCTTCCGCAAGCGTCGGCCCTCTCTCTATCCTTGGAGCTTCCGATGCTCTCCCAAGCTTATCGGAACGATCTACCGACACAACTTCTTCCCTCGCGTTCGCCTTAAAATGAAAGAAACTAGAGACGTGCGAAATTGTGGAACAAAAGATTGTGAAAATGGTGAACCCTTTTCAGAAGAAAGCACTTGGTATTTATAGAGCATCCATGGTGAAAGACGGCTTCTCTCTCCTGGTTGTACAGATGGGACAGCTTTAATTCCTGACTGATGTGCCGCATAATTGTCACCGATAAAGCTGAATGTACTTTATGACCGTTATCGGCTGTTAACTTAATTTGGATTCGACTGTCATCAGCTTTCTGTCCCATCGCTCTTAATTATTCTTTTCACTCGGATGCTTCCACCATGTTGCACTGACCAATTTGCGGCGATCCTTCTCGGGCGAATGTTTGCGAGCACGATCAACGCAAAGCCTGCCGGTGAAGTTGCGCTCGACTGATGATTTCCTATGATCACAATCTTGTATTGCGTTAACGCATATTCTGCACAAAAATACAAAGATAAACTGTTCTAATGCGCTGAACACATGCGACCGCAATATTATAGAATTTATGCTTAATGGACGCAATTTAACATATTTCATCAACGCAATCCAACATTGTTTAAGAACTTAGCACTATGATAACGTGCATTTCTGCCCGTTATCACACCCCCAAATTTAAACAATGTTTGTCCTCAAGCATAAGCTAAAGATTCCTTTAGCAAGTCAACCGCAAAGTTCTTTTCCTAGATTTCTCAAGAATACTTCATTCAATTCCTATATACCAGAATTTCCTTAAGTCTTATTCAAGTCTCTTCTTACAATATTTCTAAGACCTAGGGACTGCAAGCTTACCTTTTAAAAGGACTTTACTAAATTTCGGAACATCGAATGATTTATTTTTTTTTTAAAAAAAAAGAAAATTTTCTTCCGGGGTGTCAAATGATTTTATCCTTGCACAAAAATTTTCTTCATTGCTTATTTTTTTTTTCTGACCTTGCGCTGATCCAAGTGCCTTGCCTTCGTTTTGGCTTGCCCCCACATGTGTCATGCGGACATCTAACTACAAGAAATGTACTCTTTCTCAAACTAAACTCATACCGATTTGGCAGTGGAGTTGCGGTCATTGATTTATGCATTGATCCTGGTGACTTACTTTCGTTTTGGCTTGCCCCCATGTGTGCCATGCGGACATCTAACTACGGGTAGGTGCCTTTCACAACTTAACTCTTATCAACATGGGTTTCCCATTGCGTTGGCAGTGGAGTCGTTATTTCTCAATATATATATATATATATATATATTATATATTATAATATTTTGAAATAGCAAGGTCGGAAACAAATACCCCACCCCCAAATTTAAAATGAGGCAATGTCCTCATTGCTAAAAGATTAAAATAAGTCATGCGATGTTCTAGAATTCTTTGTAAAGAGAGTTTAAAAGAAAGCTAGCAAACCCCTAACTTTTAGAAATATTTCACGAGGTGACTATCTTAAGATTAAGTTGACTCTAATATATACGAAAGAAATAGAAGCATATTTGTCATCATTGAAATCATACTTGGTAAACTACTAAATTTATCTATGTCAAATGATTGTGGTAATTAAAGAGGATGTGGTGATAAGACTTTTAAAATTAACATGCGATGTGATAGCGCAAATTTTGCATTGTGTATTGACGTATCCTTCCTTACGGCGATCTATCTTTTGTGAATTACAGTGATGGAGTTAGATCATTTGCTTCTTCATGTAACATCTCCGCAATCCTGTGCCTTAATTTTTGTAAACAGATAAAGAGAGGGTCAAATGATTTCAAACAAAACAACAATTTTTTTTTTAGAGAAAGAAGTAAAATTCAGTAAGATTTAGATAGCTAAATACTAGTAAAAGAGACGAAGAAATAAGAGTTCAAGAATCATGCAGGGGGTAGTCCGGGTCTTTCAGCTTCACGGAGACTTTTTCTGGTTGAAAATCACCTCCGCAATATACTTTAACTCGTTGTCCATTAACCTTAAATGTCCGGCTTCCATCCTCAATGATCAGCTTCACCACACCATGGGGAAATATTTCTTTAATGATGAAGGGACCAGACCAGCGTGATTTTAATTTTCCCAGGAAAAGCCGTAGTCTTGAATTGAAGAGTAAGACCTTTTGCCCGACTTGGAGGTTCTTACCGCATATGCGTTTGTCATGTCAGCTCTTGGTGCGCTCCTTATAAATCTTTGCATTCTTATATGCATTGATCCTCCATTCTTCTAGCTCGACCAGTTGCATTTTCCGCGTGTCTCCTGCTTTCTTCAAATCAAAATTCAACTTCTTAACTACCCACAGTGCCTTATACTCCAGCTCCAAAGGCAAATGACACGCCTTGCCAAGTACCTATGCATAAGGGGACATACCAATTGGTGTTTTAATTGTGATCTAGTATGCCCACAACGCATCGTCAAGTTTCGTTGCCCAATCTTTCCATGAAGGCTTTACTACCTTCTCAAGTATCAACTTAATTTCACGATTCCATACTTCAGCCTAACCATTCGTTTGTAGATGGTATACGGTGGCCACTTTGTAGAGGATGTTGTACTTGCGCATCAACTCTTTGATATTATGATTGACAAAGTGGGATTTTTCATCACTTATAATGGCACGAGGAGTGCCAAAACGAGTGAAAATATTTTTCTTCAGGAACTAGGAGACTACCGCCGCATCACTTGCGGCGCATGCTATTGCCTCTATCCACTTGGAGACATAATCGATGACCAATAAAATGTAATGCTTGCCATGCGAAGGAGGAAATGGTCCCATGAAATCAATCCCCATACGTCGAATAATTCCAGCTCCAAGATAGCATTCATTGGCATTGCATTTTTCCATGAAATGTTGCCTATGCGTTGACACCGATCACATTCATTGCGTAGTCAGCAACATCCTTGAATAATGTGGACCAAAAGAATCCACCTTGCAAAACTTTGGCTGCAGTGTGTTGCCCTCCAAAGTGCCCACCATATGGTGAGTCTTGGCATTGTGACAATATGTGTTGTTGAGCACCATTCGGTATGCATAATTGAATTATCTGGTCTGCACCTCTCTTATACAGATTTGGCTCATCCCAATAATAATGTTTGCATTCGTGTTTGAGCTTCTTCTGTTGATGATAGGTGTAATCTTCAGAAAATTGCTCGCAAACCAAATAATTAACAATGTCCGCATACTAGGGAAATTCTTCTATGTGAAATAGTTGCTCATCCGGGAACATGACACTCACCTCAGTCTCATTGCAGTCAATTTCAGGATTTTCCAGTTTAGACAAATGATCCACAACCTAATTCTCTATCCCGTTCTGGTCAATTATTTCGATATCAAATTCTTGAAGGAGGAGAACCCATCTGATCAACCTTGGCTTTGCGTCCTTCTTTGTCATTAAATATTTGATTTTCGAGTGATCAGTGTGGATGAGTACCTTGGTTCCCAACAGATATGACCGAAATTTTTCCAACGCAAAAATCACAACTAGGAGTTCTTTCTCTGTAATGGTATAATTTGTTTGAGTAGCGTTTAAAGTTTTACTCGCATATGCGATTGGGTGAAAAATTGTTTTTCTCTTTTGCACTAAAGCTGCCCCCATCGCATACCTGCTTGCATCGCACATGATTTCAAATGGTAATGTCCAGTCTGGCGCAATCAAGACAGGTGTGGTAATCAACGTATCTTTTAAAACTCTGAATGCATTGAGGCAGTTGTTGTCGAACTCAAATTTTCTGTCAACCTCTAGCAACGCACTCAGTGGTCGTGCTATCTTAGAAAAGTCCTTGACAAATCGTCTATAGAATCCAGCATGCCCCAAGAAGCTTCGCACAGCCTTCATGCTGGTTGGTGGTCAAAGCTTTTCAATTGCGTCTTTCTTTGCTTTGTCTACCTCCACCCATCCCGGGAGACTTTATGTCCCAACACTATACCCTTCTTGACCATGAAATTACATTTTTCTCAGTTGAGCACTAGGTTCGTCTCTTCATATCTCTTTAGAATTTTCTCTAAGTTGGCTAGGCAGACTTCATAAGTGTTCCCATAAATGGAGAAGTCATCCATAAATATTTCCATTGAGTCCTTGAGATAATCTGAAAAGATCGCCATCATGCACCTTTGGAACGTGCTTCGTGCATTGCAGAGGCCAAATGGCATGCGGCGAAAAGCAAATGTCCCATATGGGCAGGTGAATGTGGTCTTGTCTTGATCTTCAGGAGCTATCATGATTTGATTGTATCCGGTATACCCATCCAAGAAGCAGTAAAAACCATTCCCTGCGAATCTGTCTAGCATTTGATTGATGAATGGCAGAGAGAAATGATCTTTCTTTGTGGCCGCATTTAGTTTGTGGTAGTCCATGCATATGCACCATCCAGTGATGGTCCTTTGCAGTATTAATTTGTTGTTCTCATTTGGGAGTACTGATAATAGGCAAAAATGCACATTATCATAGTGCTAAACTCTTAAACAATGTTGGATTGCGTTGATGAAATATGTTAAATTGCGTTTATTAAGCATAAATTCTATAATATTGTGGTCGCATGCGTCCAACGCATTAGAGCAGTTGATCTTTATATTTTTGTGCGGAATAATGCGTTAATGAAATGCAAAGAATGTGATCATAGGAATACATTGGTCGAGTGCAACTTCACTGCAAGACTTTGCATTGATCGTGCTCGCAAACATTTACCCAAGAAGAATCACCGCAACATGGTGGACGCATCCGGACGAAAGGACAATTAAGATCGATGGGATAGAAAGCTGACGGCAATCAGATCCAAATTAAGTTGACAGCCGATAACGGTCACAAAGTACATCCAGCTTTATCGGTGACAATTATCCGGCGCATCAGTCAGGAATTAAAGTTGTCCCATCTGTACAACTAGGAGAGAGAAGCTGCCTTTCATCTTTGATGCCTTATAAATACCAAGTGCATTCTTCAAAGAAGGGGTTAAGCAGTCGATTACCTCATCACCATTACAAGTTCATACCTCTGTTCATAGTTTTCTTTTCCATTTTATGGCGGAGCAAGAGAAGAGTGGTGACGCCAGAGATCATCCAAGGCAGCTCGAGAGAGAACCTTGGGGCGTAAGGGCAGAGAGCAGGCTGACTCTCGTGAAAGCGAGAATATCTTTAGAGCACGAGTAGATATAAGCTGATAAACGCTTGTGGCAGACACAAGAGAATGTTAGTTTCCAGGGCTCCTTTAATATAATTTTCATTGTTATTCTGTACTTCATCTTATATCTATTCAATGAAGTTCTATTTCTACATCTGCTCACTCTCTTAATATGATGAGTAGCTAAACCAGTTGAAAGGGTTGAAAAGAAACTAAGCTAACATGATCTAGGAAGTTCATTGCTTTCAAATTGTCTTGTTTTATGTTGTGCAAAATACCCCTTTAGAGTTACTCGAGAGAGAATCTAAAGAAAGAACCTAATGTCTCGAGAGAGCTAGGTTAGAATCTGGACTCGAAAGAGGAAGATTAGGCTTGCATAAATAAGAGATGGGGACTTAGAAATAAGCTCTGTTTGTCAACTTGCATCGCATCCTAGGAATAAGAATGATATTATATGGTCGCATATTTGTGTGAATGTCATGTTGTCATCGCATAAATAGAAATAGAGGTTTATATGTAAACCTTGTAGACTTATCGCATATGTTCTAGCCTTAGAAGCCGTGGTATTCACGCCGAGAGGTGGTTTACTATTGTATGCATGTTGCATGATCGCAATGCATGAACGCATCCTAAGGAGTGTTAGCCGAAACCCTTCTCAACCCGTTCACCGTATATTCATCATATTCCCCGTTTACCAACTCTTTTCGAACTCTGCCGCATTCGTTATTATTTTCATTAATGCAACAACAACCCAACACTTATTTATTCAACTGGTTACTGCAAGTTTTCATAAAAATCTCCAATGCAACTATTTTCACAAGTCCCTGTGTTCGACCCTGGACTTACCAGGAAACTCAGAGGAATTTACATTTGGATTCCTCTGGGGAAACTTGAGTGCACAACACAATCCATCAACGCATATCATCTATATTTCCACCTAAGATAACAATGCATCAAGTTTTTGGTGCCATTGTCGGGGACTTCAGCAAAATAGTTGTTAACGGTAATTTTTGTGATTTCTTTGCAAAACTCTCAATCTCTAGCGAACTATGACCTGGAGATTGAGAGAACATTCTAAAGGAGACTACGAGACCACCAACAGCAACCACAATCCGATAAAGAAGAGATGGCGGAGCATCCTAGGAATGAAGCACCAAACAACAACAATGTCATGAAAAATCCAATTCTATTGGCAAATGATCGCAATAGGCCCATTAGAGACTATACATCGCAAAACCTCTATGATTTCTCTTCGGGAATCATGAGGCCTGCCTTAGACGGAAGTAGATTTGAAATGAAACCGGTGATGCTGCATATGATCCAGGCTGCAGGTCAATTCGGAGGAAGGCGTGGCGAGGATCCGCATGCCCATCTCCGAAGTTTTATTAAAATCTGCAATACTTTTGTGTTCCCGAACATCTCTGCTGAAGAAGTTCGACTAACATTGTTCCCATTTTCTCTCTGTGATCAGGCAAGGAAATGTGCTTATTCGCTCGAACCAGGAGAGATCACTTCTTGGGAGCAGGTGGTGGAGAAGTTTATGAAGAAGTATTTCCCACCTACCGAGAACACGAGACGGAGAAAGATTATTACTAATTTTGAATAAGACATGGACGAATCGCTCAACGATGCTTGGACGAGGTTTAAAAGGGTGGGTCGAGACTGTCCGCATAATGGACTACTAGATTGCCTACAAATGGAAATTTTCTACCACGGTTTGAATCCCGCTTCGCAGACTGCTACCAATGCGGTAGCAGCTGGTGGTCTGCTTGACAAGACTTATGATGAGGCGAAGAATATCCTGGACTGCATCTCCAAGAATCATGAAGACTGGAGGGAGAGTGACCAGAGATTAAGACTCAAGGATTCTGACGCAAATAACGGTGCTATTGTGTCATTGCAAAACCAAATGGCTGCAATGATGAATTTGATTCAAGGAATGACGATCAGCAGCCCAACATCGCAAGGTGGGCAAATCAACGCAATAAGTCAAAACATCGCAAGGTGTGCGACTTGCAGTGATGGCCATGTGATGGAAGATTGCTCGCAAAATCCCTAGTCTGTATATTTTGTAAAGAATAACCCCTTTTCAAACACTTACAACCCCGGGTGGAAAAACCACCAAAATTTTGCTTGGAAGAATCAGCAACAAAATTTTCAATCTGTGGCGCAAAAAGAAGGGCCATCGAGATTCTTTCAACGCAACAACGGTCAACAAAGAAACCAAGCAAGTAGCTCATAACAACCACCGCAATCTTCTTCCCTAGAAAGCCTATTGAAGCAATATATCGAGAAAACCGAGACAGTGTTTCAAAGTCAGGCTATGTCCATCCGTAACCTCGAAATGCAAATGGGCCAGATTGCGAGTGAGCTGAAAAGAAGACCGCAAGGGGCATTGCCAAGTTCAACCGAGCTTCCATGCAACCCAGGGGGATTAGGTAAGGAGCAATGTCAGGTTGTGACATTGCGTAGTGGAAAGACTGTGGAGGGAGAAAAGAAGGATCAAAGTATAACAACTTCCATCGCAACTGAACCCGAGATTGTGGTAACGCAAGAAAAAGAAAGAGAGAATGAAGCAGTCGAACCTGAGGCTGCGTCGACCTCAAAGTCAAATTAAACAGGAACCGTGAAAGTCCAGTTACCACCTTTCCCTCAGATGTTAAGAAAGAAGAAAAACGAAGAGGTATAGTACCAACGCTTTTTATCTATGTTAAAACGATTACATGTTAATATTCCTTTCAGTGAAGCAATTGAGGAAATGCTTGCCTATGCCAAGTTTCTGAAGGACATGGTAACTAAGAAGAGAGGCGTTGGAAAATTTTCTACGGTGGCACTAACGCAAAGTTTCAAATCTATTATCCCACCGAAGATGAGCGATCCTGGGAGCTTCATTATTCCTTGCTCCATAGGAGGACTCTATATTGGACAAGCCCTGTGTGACTTGTGAGCCAGCATAAATTTGATGTCGCTGTCAATCTTTCGACAATTAAATATGGGGCAACTTGTGCCCACATCCATGACTCTTCAACTGGCTGACAGATCTCTGGTTCATCTAGAGGGTAAGGTGAAGGACATGTTGATCACGATTGATAAATTTATTTTGCCAGCTGACTTCATTCTGCCCAAAAAATGCGTACTTCAAATGGGTTGGTAGGGTCTTTAGTTCAAGTGTTGGTGGCTCTACTAAAGAAGGTTGCGTTGTTTTTCTTTGATCTGTTTCTGTTGGCTCTTCTTCTTGTTTTGCGATCATTTCTTCTTCCTTGTTTTTTTTTTTTTTTTTTGTTGTGATCACATTGCATGCAGCAACGAATGCGCTGGCATCCTCTTCTTCATACTCTTCATCAAACTTTTCTTCTTTAATCAAATTCAAGTCATCATTAGAATCTTGCAGGTCTTCTTCATCCGGAAACTTCATGGCACGAATTATATTAAATTTGAGCTTCTGTCCATTGATACTCAAAGTGATTTCTCTTTTATACACATCAATTTGAGCACGACCTGTTGATAGAAAAGGTCGCCCCAAAATGATGGGCACATCTTTGTCGGCCTCATAGTCTAAAATGATGAAGTCAGCTGGTAGAATAAATTTGTCAATTGTTATCAGCACATCACCTTACCTTCTGGATGGACCAGAGATCTGTCCGCCAATTGAAGAGTCACTAATGTGGGCACAAGTTGTCTCACATTTAATTGTCTAAAAATTGACAGAGGCATCAAATTTATGCTGGCACCCAAGTCACACAGAGCTTGCCCAATATAGAATCCTCCTATGGAGCAAGGAATGGTGAAGCTCCCAAGATCGCTCATCTTCGGTGGGATTATGGATTTAGAACTTTGCATTAATGCCACCATGGCAAATTTTCCAGCTCCCCTCTTCTTAGTTACCATGTCCTTCAGAAACTTGGCATAGACAGACATTTTCTCAATCGCTTCACTGAAAGGAATGTTAACATGTAATTGCTTTAACATAGATAAGAAGCGTTGGTACTATATCTCTTCGTTTTTCTTCTTCCTTAGTCTCTTAGGGAAAGGTGGTAACTGAACTTTCACGGTTCCCATTTCAGTTGGCTTTGAGGTCGATGCAACCTCAGCATCTTCTGCTTCATTTTCTCTTTCTTCTTCTTGCGTTACCACAATCTCAGGTTCAGCTGCAATGGAAGTTGTTCTACTATGCTCCTTCTTTTCTCCCTCCACAGTCTTCCCACTACACAATGTCACAACCTGACATTTCTCCTTACCTGATCCCCTCAAGTTACGTGGAAATTTTGTTGAACTTGGCAGCGCCCCTTATGGCCTACTTTACAGCTCACTCACAATCTGGCCCATCTGTAATTCAAGATTGCGGATAGACGTGGCCTGACTTTGAAGCACTGTCTCATTTTTCTCTATATATTGCTTCAATAAGCCCTCCAAAGAAGAGGATTGCGTTGGTTGTTGTGAGCTACTTGCTTGATTGCTCGGTTGACCATTGTTATGTTGAAAGAATCCTTGTGGCCCTTTTTTTTTGTGCCACTGGTTGAAAATTTTGTTGTTGATTCTTCCAAGCAAAATTGGGGTGGTTTCTCCATCCAGGGTTGTAAGTGTTTGAAAAGGGATCATGCTCCATGCATTGTTCATTCATTACTACTTTTATATAACTCTTATATAACAAAGTAATGAACCAAACATACATGCTCTCATACACTCTTATAGTATAACACTTATAATATAAAGATGAAGCATGAATATGTGATGCATTATTTTATTAGGTGAAATTATGGAATGAAATGCGGTGATGGAAATGCACTGAGCAACAAGCTTTCCCAGCGAAATCCAAGTATAAACTCCACTGAGTTTCCTAGTAAGTCCAGGGTCGAACTCACGGACTTGGGAAAACGATATGCAGTGATAATTTTCCAAAAGACTTTGCGGTAACCAGTAACTCAAATAGTTATTTGGTGTTGTTGTTTGCGGTAATAAAATAAATGAATGTGGTAGAGTTTCGAAAAGAGTTGATAATACGAAAGATGCGATGAGTATGCGGTGAACGGGTTGAGAAAGGGTTCGGCCAATACTTCCTAGGATGCGTTCATGTTATGCGATCATGCAACACACATACAATAGCAAACCATCTCTCGACGCGAATGCTACGGCTTCTAATATTAGAACGCATGCGATATATGCGATGAGTCTATAAGACCTACACATAAGCCTCTACTCTTATTTATGCGATGACAAAATGACACACACAAAAATAAGGCAACCACATAATATCATAACCTATCTCTAGGGTGCATGTGATGCAGGTTAACAAACAGAGCTTATCTCTAAGTCCCTATCTCTTGCTTATGCAGATCTAATCTTGCTCTCTCAAGTCTAGATTCTAACCTAGCTCTCTCAAGTCTTAGGTTCTTTCTTTAGACTCTCTCTCGAGTAGCTCTAAAGGGGTGTTGGGCATAACATAAAACAAGATAATCGCATGCGATGAAGATCCTAGGTCATGTTAGCTTAGTTCTTCTCAACCCATTCGATAAGTTTAGCTACTCATGCATGCTCTCAAGAGAGTGAACAGATTTAGATAAAGAAATTCTATTGTATAGATATAGAATTGAAATACAGAATAACAATGCAAGATGAGAATAAAGAGCCTGGTAGCAATCTCTTGCTTCCTAGGCTTTTATACTGTCTTTTCTACTCTGTTCAAAAGATAATCTCCCGCTCGCGAGAGTCGGCCCGCTCTCTGCTTTTCCACGCCTCCAGGTTCTCTCTCGAGTTTCCCTGAGCGATCTTTCGGCGTCTCTTCCCTTCTCTCGCTCCACCTTAAAATAAAAGAAAAACTAAGAACAAGGCTATTCTCTCTAAGGGAAAATTCTCTGAGTGTTCGAACTTGCTGAACCAGCTGCCCCTTTTTCTGAAGGTTGCCTTCGGTATTTATAGAGCTTTGGGGTGAAAGGCGGCTTCTCTCTTATGATTGCACTAATGGGATGGCTTTAATTCTCTGACAGATGCGTCGAATATTTGTCACCGAAAAGTTGAGTGTACTTGTTATCGTTAGCGGCTTGTCAACTTAATTCGTATTCGACCGTCATCAGCTTTCTATCCCATCATGATTAATTATGCTTTTCACCCAGATGCGCTCACCAAGTTGCGCTGGCTCTATGCGGCAATTCTTCTTGAGCAGATATTTGCAAGCACAAATCACCGCAAAGCCTTGCGGTAATGCTACGCTCAACCATTGATTTCTTATGATCGTACTTTCTGCCTTGCATCAATGCATATTCTGCATAAAAATACAAAAGTTAATCTTTTTTTATGCGATCGCAATGTTATGAACTTAATGCTTTTGGACGCAATTTAGCATATTTTATCAACGCAAATCTGCATTTTTTTAATAACTTAGCACTGTAATAACGTGCATTTCTGCCCGTTATCAATATACTTAATGCATGCATAAATATAACTCTTATAATATTTGATGCATGAGCATGCTTTAATGTAATTTAATCATGCAATCTATTATATTGTAACACATAATATATTATGCATGAATAAATGCACAACCGAAGGTGAGTTTTAAATTTATATGTCATACATTATGGCATATAAACAAACATACATCTTATGTACATTAAGTAAAAGTTGATGAACAGGGATAATTAGCCTCAAATCCTTAAGAATAAAGCTAACCATTACAAAGAGCATTGAGTCCATTGGTTCAAACAGGCGAACCGGTCTTGAACCATCCGAGTGAAGCTGCATCTTCTTGATGGTGTAACAGCTCCTTGTGATCGTCTAGCAACGCTGTATGAGCATAAAAGATCATTTAGAAATGATCGAGTACCTTTGACTATGCGATGAAGCATGAAGGTCACCCGATCATGTAGTGCACATCGTGTAACGCATGTCTTAAACGATCAAGTAGACGACAACTATGCAGTGAAGCATGATCGTCTAAACGATTGCTGAGCAAGCGTNTGTCTTAAACGATCAAGTAGACGACAACTATGCAGTGAAGCATGATCGTCTAAACGATTGCTGAGCAAGCGTCAAGTATCATATACCAAGTGATCGAGTAACCAGTGACTATGCAATGAAGCATGTTGGACTACACGATCATTTAGTGCGTGTATACAATCGTTTACCTCAAGCGTCTATGCGATCGAGCAACCAACGCAATAGGATAGAGTAAACTCTTTACTCAATTGTTTAGCATTAGCTATACAATCGTTTATTAAATACTACACAATCGGGAAGAACTTTTATACACGATCTTTAGCCAAATCTGAATGATCGTTAGCCTGAGCTACACGATTCAACCAACCTTTGGTCTTCTTCCTCGATGAGAACAGCATCTCCATGCTTCAAAACTTCATCACGAATGACTCAAAAAACTTCAAACACTTTGAATACAGACTCGATTGCTTGTTAATTATGCCCAAAAACGCAGGGGCCTTTACAAACTAACACTTTGTAAACTTAAAGAAAGCTTTAAATAGAGGCAATCATCCCATAAACATCCATCAACACATCCACAAACACATTTAACTCTTAAACGCATTGTAAAAAAAACTTAAAACTCACCATGAATGTAAAAGAAGTTCAATACAACAATGGAATTTGGAATATCATAACAACCTGGCTCCGATACCAATTAAAGAAACTTTCAATCGAGATCTTTTGAGTAGCGTAAGTGGATCGTTCCAAATTCAATTGAGAAAGAACATAACAATTACAGTCTAAACGGAAACGAACAGATTATGCATAATTATAAATTACAGCATCCTACTTAATATGAAGATACAAGGGATAGAGTATGCAAACCTTAGAAGAACTCTTCTTCAAGTATCCCTCAATCATTCAGCAACTTGTTCAATCAGCACGAACTCGAACACAACGATCATAACACGATCTCAACGAACGTCTTAATGAACCTCGATCCCATTCGAGTCCATCTTGATCCTCGAACAGAATTAGAATACCACCACAATGGTTACCTTGGTATTCTCGGTGTGAGAATCCAGAAGTTGTGGGCTCTGTATGATTTTGGATTGAGGAAAGCAGAAGGTAGATGATCGAGTAGACGATCGAGTAAGTGGGAGATGAATGATGTTTATCATATAGATGAAATACTCGATCGTTTAGAAAACAGTAACCTATCATATAGACTTTACTACTCGATCGTGTAGCAATGATTAAACAAGTAACTATCGTATAGTAAACTCGTAGCTCGATCATGTATGCTCTCTATGCTATCGTTTAGTAAAACATTTTTACTTGATAGCCCATTTTGTGAGATATCCCAAATGATAGCCCTTTAATATGATTTAAATATTTAAACCTTTTAATATGAGATATTAAATGGGAAAATATTTTTATTAGATACTATTGAATATTTAATTTAGAATATCGGTAGATGGATACTATATAAATTCAAATTAATGAGTGACCCAAATCTATAAATAGGGCCCTAGGAAGCCCTTATGAACTCACTTCTACACTTCTACTCTCTACACTCTACAAAATAATCTCTATAGTCATTTTCTTCCTTATTCTCTCTCGTCTTTGAAGAGTGATTCCCACAAGCCAAATCCTTGCCAGAATCATAACAAGGAAGATCTTGTGAAAAATGAAAAATTCGAGGAGAAGACTATCGGTTCGAGGAGGAGATTTACTGTAATTGTGGATCGGCAAAGGTTTGATGTTTAACCTTTTCTTCTAGTTTTTGTATTTTTAGTTCTTTCAAGAAATGAAAGAACGTGATCACATGCTTTTGCTGAGATTTAATTCTCATAACATTTATCGCCTATTGGATTCCTGAATAAAGTTGAAACGATTTCTTCAAATATCTAATTCCAAGAAGACAATACGGATCTCTTGATCGTTTTGACTATATTAAAATCGACACGTACACTTGCATGTGTTAGTATCCAAAGCTTTAAATCTAAAAAAGATTTGTTCTTATAAAAGTTTTTAAATGTACAATGACTAGATATATTTTTTTAAAAAATGTATGCATTATAAGAGACAAAAATGTGTATTAACATACTTTTTCATAATAATTTAATCCTTGTGTATTAAGATTGGTTTTTTCATATAAAAAATTTGAGTGGGGAGCAACCTATGTCTTATACTATCAGAATATTTCATCAATAACCTTTCTAACCCATTAAATGTTATAAAGGGAAAAGAAAAAAGATAGTGAATAGAAAGGATCTCCTACCATCTCAAATCTAATGTTATCCAAATAGCCTTTGTTAAAACAAAATCTTACCATTACAAGATTCATTTTACAATAATCTAGAATATATTTTTTACCTTGCCAAAATTATTCAAAAACACTTTTTGAATTTAAAATGCATTTTTAGTTGCTCAAAAATATTTCTTTAAATTCGTAGTAAATGCCTTTTAAGATATTGAAAAAGAAAATACACTGATGTTTCCAATGATAAACAAAAGGGAAATTAAAACAGTTCAAAATTAGTCTCAGCTTGAGAAGAAAAATACCTTGTAAGAAAACCCCAAAAATGGAAAAGTAAAATAGAAATTTGGATAAAAGGGAAATTAAAACAGTTCAAAATTAATCTCAGCTTGAGAAGAAAAATACCTTGTAAAAAAACCCTAAAATGGAAAAATAAAATAGAAATTAGGAGTGTTCAAAAAATCTGATGACCCGAAAACCGATCAACCCAATCCAACCCGTGCGGTTTGGATTGAGTTATCAACTCATTTGGGTTGGGTTAGGTTCAAATAAATGAAAATTTTATGAGTTAGATTGGTTCATGGGTTCACCTGATATAATCCAAACCAACCCGAATTTATTATTAACTTTAAAATACCAACCCGAATTTATTATTAACTTTAAAATATATTTTTTTCTAACTTATAACACAATTATTTATACATATATTAATTTTAATTTTATTTAATTCTAATATTTTTTATAATAATTTATTCTTCAACAACTCTTAGAAGTAGTTTCTTTACACTTTGTTAATCTTAATTCAATATATGGAAATAATTAAATTAGACTTTTACATATTTACGTTTTGCTTCTTTTTAGAATAAAATTTTAAATAAATGACCCGATAAACCCGAACCAACCCAACTCAAATATTTCATGGGTTGGATTGGGTTCATTTTTTAATAAAAGTTTTTTGGGTTGAAAAAATTTACCACCCGAACAATTGAGTTGGGTCTAAGAAGTCTTTCAACCCAACCCAATCCAACCCATGAACACCCCTGATGGGAATTATAGGTTTTGTAAAGCATTAAAAAAAAATAAGTGAAAGAACAGATTCTATTTACATTTGCAAATTGATACCAAATATCCAATAATCAATGACTATACCTTTCTCTGTGTAATTTGTGTAATGAAAACTACAGAAATGGTTACATAAACAGAATTCTATTGCTTCATTTTTCTTCTCATTTACTAAAACATTATGAATATATGATCTGCTTCTATATATAAAACAAATGAAAGAATGTGACCAGGCGACGGCTAGCTTCACTTCCCGCTCGACCCGGCTAAAAATTAAATAGCTTCCTCAACAAGTAGTTCATAAGTCGAGAGACTCGTTTTCATTCGAAGTTTGTCTCATCTTCTGCAAAGATATTAAATATGAAGTCACGAAACCGCTTCGAGTATTGCTTCGGATCAACAGCTGATATCGAAGTTGGATCGTATTGAATGGACTTATAGGCATGCTCAAGCTTCTTGCTAATGTCATAATCTTGAAGTATGTCAATGACACCAAAGAACATAACCACATCATAATACTCTCCTGTTGGTTCTCCTACCAGTTGAAACTCGCTGTCGCTTTTTCTCACCGTTCGTTCGACCCGAGCAGGCATGTTTACGCCCAATTTGATACTCGACCATCTGCAATTTCAGTGTTGTGAAGTTCAGGAACAAATTGTGTTGTGTTATCAATCCACTTTTTTTGAAATAGAACAAAAAATGGAGCATATGAAAGCTTGTAAAATGAAACGAAATTGTCGATCGCTTTGGCCACCGGAATCGTTTTATACAAAGTTATAACTAAAGGTTTTGTTCAAACATTTAATTGAAAAAGAAGAATGATGACTGTTCTCAATCAATAAGGATTTCACCTGGATGGATCTAGGAAGAGCTGATCCAAGTCGACTCTCGACAGACGAGGAGCTGCTTCGTTATCAGGCCCACCTGAAAGAGATACATTTTGTCATTTGGTGAGGATAGAGATACTATGGTATAAACAGTGACGGATCTAGGAAAAGTAAGAGCAAACAACCTATCGGAGTGCGAGCCCCAGAAGGTATCAAATCACCAGCAGCTGAAGTTTCCCTGAAGTGAAGACCAACAAGAAGACTATAATCCATAATTCTTTCTTGTTCAAGAAACTCACAGTCTCGATCGATTTGCCTAAAAGAAATGCAATGAATAAACATCAAAAGGAGACATGAAAACAAAGATGAAACTAGTTTATCAAGTCATAATGTTAGTTGAGATCTTTGACAAGAAACATAAATAACTTCTTAAGCATGGAATCCATGCATAGTTTTCACCTGCAAAACTCTTGAAACCATGATTTCTGAAGTCGGAATATAAAGTTAAGATCGAGATCCTTAAGGATAGTTGTTTCGTCAATCTCGCTCTCAGGCTTATCTGTCGTGCGTCCAAGAATCGACCCTTTCAGGTCAAACCGTCGGTGAATGGAGTACTCCGAGCAAAAAAGGTTTCCCATAATGATGAACCTTACCTATGTTTAAAACACAGAAATCATCCATAGAATTCAATTAACACATTCTCACCAAAGCGGTTTCGATAACCATAAAGCTTGTGTTGCAACAAGTGTTGATTTACCTTCTTCTGGATCGGCCCAGTTAATTTAACACAATGAAGACCATAGAATTTTGTCACCAAAGTGGTCTCAAAGGCTCTCACATGGTTATAATAGGCAGAGAGCATTCTTATCAAAACCTGCAAAATGAGGCCAAGTTCTCCCAAATTACAACACCCCTTTGTTCATTTAAAATGAATAATGCAAGAAAACAAGATCTCACTTTGGCTTCTGACTTCTTCATCGTCTTGATCATATATCGGTCGTCATTGGTCAAGTAGAAGAAGCTACCACTTTTACCAGGAGACGAGAGTTCCCGCAGCGCATCGTTCCCGCAGATTGATAGCATATAATCAGCGGGATCCACCTTGAACAATTTCCTCAGAGTTCTGAAAATTAATGACATCCATTAACAAAGCCATGAAACTTAAGAATTAACATGATACTACTGACAAGTTGGTTCAAGAACTAATTTCGGATAGCGTGCTTTTCGTCGTTCTTTTCGAGAACACAATGTCGAAAAATGCCGACAGCAGACCTAACTTTTCCTTAAACACATCTTCTATTCAACTCTCCAACTATTGTACTAAACCGTTGATCTTCTTCCAAAGAGCAAAGCAAAGAAATGAAGCTAATTTACTGAACAAATCTATATATCAAGAAATTGGCATTGTACCTGAAAACCAAAGGGCAATAGTCCTTCCATTTGAACTCACATGACTGGTGGGGTGGAGTGTATTTGCTTCCTTCTGGAGGAAATTTGGTCCAAACTTTTTCCTTAGGATCGAAAGCTGAAGGCTTCAAGTCGAGTGAAGCCGTCGGAGCCGGTCTTCCTACCGAATGCCTGTTCAATCCTCACAAATACAAACTAATGGTTACAGAAAAGTCATAATGTACTAAAAACAGAACTGATATGTACAGTTATGATTGTGTTAAGAGATCACAAGAAAAGAGATTGAAATGAAATTTTATCATCAAACTACCTGATCCCAAGTTGCAAATTGAGCATTAGATCATAGTTCTTGTGCCCTTTGCAGATTGTCTCTCCCTGCCTCTTAGAAGACCTTGGCATTTTCATTGGCATCCCAAGTCCCTCCTTATCTAAATTCAACCCCAACATATAATCAGTCACATCCCCTCGACCACCTCCTCCTCCTCCGACCGACGACGTTCTCTCGCTACAACACCCTGCCGCATAATCATCCATATCTCCACCTCCCCACATCTGCATTCTATCAAACGGCTTCTCAACTTCAACACTCACCCTACCATCAACTGACATCCTCCTCGGCTTCGCTCCATCCTCCCCTTTCGACGATCTCCACACCGCTAACTTCTTCTGCGACGGCAAAATCGAAACCTTCTCTCCAAGACAGATCTTGCAATCACTAAAATCAACATTATACACATCTTGAGGATCCCAATGCACATTCCCAGTTGAAGTAGAAGGATAATAACTCCCATTCTGTTCTTGTGGATCTTTACTCCAATACCCCACATAGAAACTCCCATCAGGCCATTTGAAAGTCCCATTCCCTCTAGGCAAACCAGTTTCCCAATTCCCTTCATATCTCTTCCCATTACTCCAAACAAAACTCCCTTTCCCACAAATCTCACCATTCTTCCATTCTCCAACATAATGATTCCCATTTTTCCATTGATATCTCCCATTCCCTTCTTGTAATCCTCTTCTCCATTCCCCATCATAACAATCCCCATTTGAGAAGCTTTTAACTCCATGTCCATGTTTCAAATTCATCACCCAATTCCCTTTATAAGTATCCCCATTTGAACCTGTATAAGTTCCAATCCCATCCATATAACCACTCTTGAATTCTCCTTCATAAGTGGCTCCTGAAGGCCAACTGAACCGGCCTCGGCCCATCGTCTTGCCTTTGCTCCATTCACCGACGTACATACAGCCATCGGTCCATAAGTATTTGCCTTGGCCATGAGGGAAGCTATCGCACCATTGGCCTGTGTAATAGTCGCCATTTGGGAGGATTCTGTCGGCATGATAAACCTCGCCGGTATTCAATTCAGATTCCATCGCTTCGCAGCCGCCACCACCGCCGTCGATGTCGCCATCGTCGGCATGAGCTACCGATGTTGTGCCGAAAATGCTGTGAGCTCGTTTCTTAGCCGCTTGAGTTTTGCGTACCGTCGCTTCCCATGCCTTCAAAACGCCACTTTCTCTGCTCATAATGGAATTAAAACACGAAAATCTGCAACACCCAGATGGGAGTTTCGATTCAGAATTGTGATTTGAAGATTTTTGTGGATACCCAATTGGGAAATGGAAGAAAAGTTGGATTTTGGTGGATTTGAACGATACCCAGATGGAGAAAAAAACGAAATATGGATCAATTAAACAATGTGATATTACAACAGAAGAAGAATATGAATTCTAATCCCAATTCTAAATCTCTCTCCGTTTCTTTCTTTTTTCTCTCTCTCTGTAACATGGTTTTTGGTTTTGTTGTTCTTCAGTTTTTGAATTTGTGGTCAAGAAATGCTAAAAAAGAAGGATTCAAATGAAGGGGAGAGAGTTCATCCATTCGTTTTCCAATATTCTGAAAACAGAACAAACGGTCATGTCTATAAACTGATGATAAACATTGATTCTTTGTTGGTTTTGGTTCAATTTTTTTTAGAGGCCATTAAATTTCAGTAACCAACCAAAATCTTTTTCTAAATGTGTAATCCAATCAAATTTTCAATTCTTGAACAATGGCATAGAACACATCATCCAGAGAGAGACAGAGAGAGAGAGACTCGTTCTTTCGTTTAGCAAAATTTTGACATGTGGTATGCTATATTTAGAATGATTTTATGACAAAAAAGGGTATAGATTTTGTTTAAAGAATGCTAAAAAGTGACATGAATTCTTGCTGTAATATTCTTTTGTTATATAATTGTGCTTTGCAGAAGACAAGACAAGATACTCAGTCTGGTTTTTTTGGGATTTGGTTTGAAGCTTTTTTTTTTTTTTTTTTTTTATTCTGGTTAAAAAATTATTTTGACCATCTTTTTTAGGTCATGTAGTTTTAAACTTACAAATCTAGAATATATAATTTAGTCATGGTTAGTTTATTGTTGACTTTTTCAATTAAAAAAATAGTAGGCAAAATTATACAAAAACACCTCTAAACTTTTTATTTTGTGTCCAAAATATTCTTGAATTTTCAAAAGTTTCAATTCAAAAATACTCTTATCGTTAGTTTTGATGGAAACTGTTAGGATTATGTGTCAAAAATAACTCTAGACTTTCAAAATTTTCAAAAACACCCTTAAACTTAAAAAAAGTTTTTAAAAAAATACTCTTACCGCTATAAACTGTCAATACTATCTTACTTATATATTTCCCTCCTTATTCTCCTCTCTTCTTCAATACCTTTTTACTCCCCTTTTTGTTCACTATTTGACACATTTATTTAGCTCAAAATAATAATGAAAATAAATAAGTTAAATTATAAATTTGGTATATATGGATTTGGTGAAAGTTAGAAGTTAGTCCCTTTGATTTTAAAAGTTCGAATTTAGTCCTTATAGTTTGATAAAACATCATATGGTCCCTACAGTTTGATAAGATCTTCATAAACAGTCCCTACCATAAGTATTATTTAGGAAAATTATTTTAAATGACAAAACTGTTAAAAATATTTATAAATAATACTAAAATATTATAGTCTATCTGTGATAGACAGTGATAAACTACTATCTGTGTCTATCATGACACAGATAGACATAGATAGTAGTCTATCGCTGTTTATTGTGGTCTATCACAGATAGATTGTGATATTTTGCTGTTATTTATAAATATTTTGGTTCATTTTCCTATGTTTGAAAACAACTCTATTATTTATAAGTGTTGTATCAAATTACAGGGACTAAATTCGAATTATATATAGGGACTAAGGTCTAATTTTTTGCAAACCAGACTAGCTAAATTTGCAATTATTCTAAGAAATCAAATTACCCATTTCAGTTAAGCTATATAAAATATAACTAGAAGAAAAGGAATAATGAAAGCACCAAAGGATTATAGGACTTAAATGTTTTAACAAATTTGTACCTTAGTAGTTGAGTACGTGTTAATAGACAAATACATTTTTTTATTTGACTATTTATCATTTTGTTATATATATATATATATAATTTATTTTAGAATGATTCTTTTCGTAGTCAAGAAAACTTCAAATAAATTGATCACTATACTAATGGTAGAAGCATTTTTATAACCTTTTTCTTGAAATCTTATAGTCATTTTTACAACAAGAAGTCAACATATTTCTATTCATATACTAACATTAAAGGATATTTTTGAAACTTTTGAAAGTCTGGGGTAGTTGTTAAACAAAACATATGGTTTCCATCCAATAAGAGTATTTTTTAACTTCTTTTGAAAGTTTAAGGATATTTTTTAAACTTTTAATAGTTCAGGGGTATTTTTTAACATAAAATACAAAGTTCACATTTTTTTTTATAATTTAGCTAAAATAATATACATTAACATTTCTTTTGTAAATTATGAAAATATATTCAAGTACTATATCTTTTCTTGCATGAAGATTGTTGTAATTATCTAATCAATTTTGACAAAAATTTATGTTTGAATAACTAAATTTATGATTTATTAACAATACAAAGTCTATAATGAAACGAACCTAAAGCAAAGTGAGAAATTTTCTATTATTACTCGAATATCATATTCCTTTATTCACATTGTAAGTATATCTTTAATTATAAATGGATTTTACATTAATATGAGTGGTCTCACTCTATTTTTAAAGGTATCTTACCATAGTATACATAGTATACAATAAATGGAGGGAGTATAAGAAATTTTTCAAGCTCCCATATACTATGAAAAGTTTCCCAAAATAACTTGACCATAATGGTACTTTTAATATCTTATTTTTAATTTTTCAAATGACAAAGTTCAGTCTCCATTTTTGTGCTTTTGTATCATATAACTTTTTATAGTCATTAGACTGTTAAATAATTTTTTTTCCAAAGATTTTGTTTCTTTCTCACAATTTCTAAACAATTTCTTTCCATCATAAGTTTAGTCTTTCTTAATTAAATTTTAGGTCCCGTTGAGTAACTATTTAGTTTTTATTTTTATTTTTAAAATTTTAGCCTATATCATCTACATTTTTTCATCTTGATTTGCATTTTTCTTAAGTATAATGGTTAAATTCTTAGCCAAATTCCAAAAACAAAAACAACTTTTTGAAAGATACTTTCTTTTAGTTCTCAAAATTTGGCTTGATTTTTTAAACCATTAGTAAAAAGTAGATACAAAGCAAGAAATTTGGTTATGGAAGTAGTTTTATTTTAAAAAACAAAAACAAAAAACAAAGCAAGAAATTTGCTAGGGACTAAAATGTTTTATTTTAACCTATGACTGTATATATACTATATACATACACATACACACATACATATATACATATACATACATATATATATACATATACATATATATTCATATTAGATTTAACTTAAATTAAATGGCATTGTAATAATATCATTTCACTCCAAATCATTTTAAAATTAAGTTATCTCAATTTTAAAAATTCGTGCATGCATGACAATATATATATATAAAGAAAAAACAAACTACTTTAATGTCTCTAAAACTTCCTTGATTGGGGTAAATCCTAGTGGGAAGAAGATTGATTTTTGGGCTTCATCTCTTGGGTGTAAAGTGGAAAATCTTCCCTTCAACTATTTGGGTTCCCCATTGGGGGAAAGCAGGGGCCAGGTTCTTGAGGAGATGTTTTTAAAGAAGATTGATAAGTGGAGGGGGTTGGTTCTTTCGAAAGGTGGTAGCCTTCCTTTGGCCCAATTTGGGTGGAATAGGAGGATTTGCAAATCGTCTACCCATCTTGTTAGTTGGAATCTATGAAGCACAGATATTTCATGTGAGACAAAGAATCAGTATCAGACATGTATCAGATACCGATACTTCCAAATACTTTCTAAATACGTATCTGACACACAATTTGACGTATCTATACTTTCTAGATACGTATCCGATATGCAATTTGACGTATTTATTTCTATGCGTACTTTCTTATTTTTTTAAAGAAAAAGGACAATCAACTTATCTAATTTTTCCCAATCTAAAATTAGGCAATCTATTTAAAAAGCTCACTATTCGAGTCCAAAACTAAAAGAATAAAAAATAAATAACAGACCAAACCCTAGACTAGAATCATCTAATCTTCATCTTCACATATGAGTCCCTACAATGTTCACCAAAATATAAACCATTTGAATATCTTCAACAATAAGTTCTTCGTTTATCTTCATACTTCTCTCTCTAATATTCTTCTTCTCCTTTTTTGCAATATGAGTCACTTTTCTATTACATTTTATTAACTATTGCACTTTAACATCTTAAATGTTGCTTTTTTTTGTATTGCATTTCAGTGTTTGTATTCTATTTTGTACTATTGTTATTAACTTGTATGCTAAATTTATCTTCAACGTATTAATATCCTCGTTTTTTAGAAATATATATTAAAAAAATAACGCATCCTTAGACGTATCCGTATCTAAGTTTTTTAGAAATTGATGAACCACCGTATCCGATCGTATCGTATCGTGTAGCTATATCTGTGTCTGTGCTTTATAGGCTGGAATAGAACATTCCTCCCCACGATCTATGGGGGCTTGGAATTGGTGATTTGCACAAGAAAAATTGTGCCCTCTTGATGAAGTGGCTATGGAGGTTTTGCCACGAGGAGAACGCCCTGTGAAGGGAGGTTATTAGCGCTATCTATGGGGTTTGTGATTGTGGTTGGAGTTCCCTTATGCCTAGAGACAAAAAGAAAGTTCAGATTATGGGTTACTTTGTTGAGTTCATTGTGGGAGATGGCAGAAACATTGGGTTTTACTTCTCAATCTCTTGCTACCTTATACCAAGACATCTACGCTATCTTACGATGGAAGATTGACTCCTCGAGCAAATTTACTACTAACCATACCTTTCTAAATCTAACAAAGGGGGCTTCAATCTCTTTGTGGTGCACAAATTATACCAAACACTTGTAATTCTAATTTGGAAGGCTCTTTTTTTTTTTTTTTTTTTTTTTAATATGGTATATCTCAATAAACCTCTGTTCATAACATAAATATTTAAATAATTTATAGTAAGAAAAAGCTTTTAGTCTATATACTTTTAACAATTTAATCCTTGAGCATAACTTTAATGTATAACATTTAGTCCATGTAATTTAATATTTCTAACCATTCGTTCCTTATTATATAAAGTTATTATGAATTTAATTTGATTTATTACATAAATAAAAAATGTATCAAGCTAATTGATGACCAAAATATAAACTATAAGAATTAAATCATTATGCAATAAAAAAAATATGAACAAAATTATTACATATTAATTAAAGGTGATAAACTAAATTGTTAATAAATGTGAAATTTTACATAAATTATTCAAAATTTTAAAACTACTGCACATGTTATGAATTAACTCTTGCTTTTCCCTTTTTGGCAATAATTTTTTTAGACAACAAGATTTTTTTTTCTTTTAGTAGGGTAGGGGAATTTAATTAGGATGAATTTGTACCATTTAGTTTTATTATTGTTTGCACTAAGTTTTTGGAGAAATTTGTTTCGTAGAGTTGAATTTATGTTGATGTAGATATGATTCGATGTGGTTCGATCTCTAGTGTTTAATCCTCTTATTGTCTCTCCATTAAATGTGTACGCTTGACTTGGAGAAACAGAGCGCGTGATCTTGAAATTGAAACCTTTAAATAATATTTTTATCTTCAGAATTTGAGTTTCAAGGAGTAATTCAGTGTTCAGAAGTCTTCTAAATGTAGAGAATTCTCTAGGCACTCTGGAATGTAGAATTTTTTATTTCCCACAAATGGGGAGAACTCCTCTATTCATAGAGTTCTCGGGTAGGCTTGGACTTGGTTGGTCCATGGACCTTGCCCTTGGGCCCATTTAATTGGATTTAGGCCTAATTTGACATTTGGGTCAAATTAAGCTTATTTTTTGGTTCAATTGGATCTTATCCCAAATTATATTATCAAATTGGATAAAATTAATTTAATCCAATCCAATGCCCCTAATGAAAACAAGTTGCATCATCGGAATCTGTCAATTTATGTCTTTAACGTTAATTTGGGAAATATGTCAACTTTTAATTGGTCCCAAATTTGATGATTTATAATTTCGTCATTAATTTAGGAAATAACATGGCAATTATTGATTAGTCCAAAATTTATTCTTTTAACAAATGTCCCTTTTCGAGATTTATGCATATGTATGGGTGAGTGAATCTCGAAAAAGATCAACTTTGAATCAAAAGTCAAGTTGTATACTCTTGATTTAAACTTGTGTCAGTCACACTATGAATTTATTACATAAGTTTGACTAGAATTTCAAATAAAATTTGGAATATGACCAAATTTTATTTTGTTATAAACTTGGGGCATTATCCACAATTTAATTTGATTAGAGGATAAAAGCTTGAATTTGGATAATTTCAAATTTGGAATGTGGGCATTTTTTTTTAATTTGAGAGAAATTTCAAGCCTTATCCCCAATTTAATTTAATTTAAAGATAAATGTTTAAGAATTTGAATTTAGTATGAAATTTGGAATATGGACGCTTTTTTTATTTGAGAGAAATTTTAAGTTTTATCCCCAATTTAATTTAATTTAAAGATAAATGTTTAAGAATTTGAATTTAGTATGAAATTTGGAATATGGACGCTTTTTTTATTTGAGAGAAATTTTAAGTTTTATCCCCAATTTAATTTAACTTGAGATAAAAGTCTAAGAATTTGAATTCAGTATAAAATTTGGAGCATGGACAATTTTTTTAATTTAAAAGAAATTTCAAGCTTTATCTTAGTTTAATTTAATTTGGAGATAAAAACCTAACCATTTGAATTTAGTATGCAATTTGAAATATGGGCAATTTGTAATTTGATAGAAATTTCAAGCTTTTATCCCCAATCTAATTTAATTTGAAGATAAAAGCCTAATTTAATTTTAGAATAAAATTTTGGACAAAACTTAGCATATGCCGTTGATTTTAATTTGAGATAAAGTTGAGGTGTTATCGGCGATTTAAACACAAATAAAACTTAGGCATGTTTCAGATTTTAATTTGAGATAAAAGCGTATATAAATTTAGCATGAGATAAGAAGCAATTTGAATCAAAAGATTTAATCCCAATTTAGATTTTAATCTAGATCTAATCAAGAAATCTCTTCTAATTTGAACCCGAAATTAGATTCCTGAGATGAAATTCCAGTAGGATTTGAATAAACCATACTCTATAAATTGCCCAACTCGGACTTAAACTTTGGGCAATCCTTCGCAGACAATGGTAATGGATTCCTTCCTCACTTTGATTTTCATAAGAATCATCTTTCATTTTCGTGGCTTTTCCATTCACTACAGCATTCAAAATTGACTAAAATCAATATTTGGCCTTCTCTTTTTTTCCAATTCTCTTCTTAACAGTATTCTAGCTCACGGTGGCGCAACTGAAGCGGCGGTGACGGGACCGGGGCACCGGCGACGAACGGTGGGCTTGGACGTGGCTGCCTGTGGTGGGTTGCCAGCGTCCAATAAATCAAGTGCGAGAGGGAGTAAGAAGAGAGAGAGATTTTGGGGGAGGGGGCGGCCGCTGTGGAAGAGAGATGGAGCTTTAGGGTTTAATTTTTTTCCTTTTCTTTTCTTTTGTTTTTTTTTTCTTCTTTTTTCTTCTTCTTTTTTTCTTTTTTCTTTTTTCTTTTTTCCTTTTTTTTTTCTTTCCTTTTTCTTTTCCTCTTTTCTTTTTTCGTTTTTTCCAGTTCTTTTCTTTTCATTTCTTTTTTCTTTTTTGTTTTTCTTTGTTTTTTTCCCTTTTTCCTTTTTTTCCCTTTTTCCTTTTCTTCTCTTTTCACTTTTCTTCTCTCTTTTTTTTTTTAATTCCATTTTATTCAAAAAAATTTAATAGATCTCTTTTAAATTTTATATCACCCTTATATATATATATATAAATTTGCTAACTTGCTCTCATTTTGATGAGAGTTAAAATTATTAGCAACTTGGGTTTCAAAGGAGTAACCTTTTTTTACCTCCGGACTTCTTCATATCTTTGCAAGAGGTGGGTGATTTTTTTTAGTAGGAATTCCTTGTGACTGCCGCCTTGACACACATAGGGATGACCTCAAAAGGTCCCTATTCTATGGCCTCTTGACTAATGTAAAGATACCTCGGAATGGTCTAAACAATCTTACTATAACACTTCTTGATCAACATAGGGATGACCCCGAAAATGATCAATATAGGTATGATTCTGGAAAGACTAAAGATGTAAAACCCGAACCCTAATTACCTTAAGTAAGCAAGTATAAGTTATGTGATGTCTTCCAATGAGTTGTAATGAGATTATGTTTGGGTTAGGAGTGATGGGGAAAGAAAGTAAACTAAAGAACAAGAGAACTCTCGGATGGCTATGTAGGAAAGAATAATCAAATTTTGGCTAAGTATGGAAAACCAAGAGGAGACCATGCTATCCTATGAGATTTAATGTTGAATTGTGCTGTGATGGAGTGGGAAGAAAATGACTTTTAGACGGTGGTAAGTAGAAAGTCCGACTTCATTTAATTAGTTTGAACAAATTACTTAGGCTATTTATGTAATTCTAGTGACATTCGAAAGATCTGAGAGTCTATTTTCTGTGGCTGTGTTATTGGAGGGAAAACTCGCTGGAATACGGCCGGAGGAGCAAAATAAAGACGAAGGGTTTGTTTCTCGGGTGAATCTAGGCCATCAGTGAAAAATTGAAGCTCCAGGACGAATCATGAAGATTTTTGAGCTAAAAATTTGAGGTAATATTATTAACTCAGTTATAAACAACTTTGTAGAATAAAACTTTTTAAGATGAGGCCTGGAAATTGAGTTATATATATTTTTAATTTGAACTGGAAATTGTTGAACAAGCAAGCAGCTGTTTGAATTGGGGCCAATGATAAAGTTTTGAATCTCCAGATAAAATGACGAGGAATTTCGAGCTGAAATTTTAAGGTAATGCTTCTAATTTTATTCTAAGCAAGTTTGTAGAAGGAATTTCCTTGAGATCAGTTCTGAAAATTTAGTTATGAATTGTTGGAATTGAATCTGCAGTTTGATGCTCCAAAACTTTTCTAAGTGTGGGGAGTATGGGCGATCAAAGGGTGCATTCTTTTGACACCCAATCCCTCCAAATTGGCTAAGTGTCCGACCCTCAAAGTGAATGGTAGGAGGCACAATGTGATGGTTTGTCATGTGAGCTTGATTTATTGAGTAGGCCTAAAAGGAAGGCTAATGTAAACACTGAATGGTATGTAGGTTCAACTCCAATTGGAAAAGCCTATCAAGCCTTAAGGAAGCAAACTTGAAGGACCTGTGAGTGACTATAAATGATTTATAAATGGTTTATAAATATTTTAATAATCCATGCTTTATTGACAATTACTTTTATGTTGGTTATTTTATAAGAAGTTCCAAGAAACACATTTCTCTAAAATTTATAAACGTATGCTAGTTACAAAGTTTATGAAATATGCTTTGGTACAATTGTTGAACCATGGTAGTTTTCAAAAGGAGATTCTATGACATGTTTATGTTACAAGTTTTTAAATCATATGTGCTCTTAATATTGTTGAGCATGCATTAGCAAATGATGTTTTTGTGAAAACTATGATTTATGAGATCAAGATTTCAATAAGCATGTTTTATGAAAATGTTTTCCTATAAGGTATTTTCAGCTCAATACTGAAGTACAAGGAGAAGGCATCCGAGCTGTACTACCTAGTTTCAGTTATGTTATGATTCTGGTATTGAAGTACTTAGAGAAGGTATCTGAATAATTCACTCAGCTCAGTAATAAGCAGTGGTACCCTGCTTCAGTTATGATCCTTGACATCAGGATCTAGTTTGCTCTACGTGCACATATGACAGTTAATCAGTTCAGTAGGATTGAACAAAAGGGTTCTTTCCTATTATTGACTGTAAGGTGCTGAACAAAAGGCTTCTCACCCCAGCCCAGTCTTATGTTTGAGAGATCGAACAAAAGAGTTCTCTCTTAAACATGATACCTGACGATAAGATTGAACCATGAGGGTTCTTTCTTAGCATTGGCTAGAAGGTGTTGAACAAAAAGGTTCTCACCCCAGGCTAGGCTTATGTTTGAGAGATTGAACAAAAGGGTTCTCTCTCAGTTGTTGAATAAAAGGGTTCTCACCTCTGCCCAGGTTTATATTTGAGAGATCGACAAAAGGGTTCTCTTTTAAACATGATATCCGACGTTGAAAGATCGAGCAAAAGGGTTCTCTCTCAACCGGAAATCAGTTTAGCTATGTTTTCAGATACAATGGTTTTAAAATTTTTATGTACACGTTGCTTGGCATGTTTTAGTTCCAGTATTATGTTTTCTAGCTTTCAGTTTAAGCATGAGATTTATGTTTTTATTAAGTCATTCATTGGGCGAGTAGCTCATTCTTTCAAATGTTTTTCTTTTCCCAGGTAATGGTCATCTCCCTAGAGGTTAGCTGTCATCCTGCTCTACCACTCAAGGACTCCAGTTAAAAGTCCAAAGTCTAAAGAGAAGTTTTAGGTGTTTACTCTGTAAATGTCTGTACATATGTGTTGCTCATATTAGGGACTAGTAAAATATATTAGGACTGTTGAACTCTGTATGTGTTAATATGATGTAATTATGTTGTTGTTGATCCCTGGTGTTCTGAGGTTATTTTTAAAGTTTCATTAGTTTGGTGAATGTTATATATGTATTCCAGGGATCTAAGCAGCTTAAGGATGTTAGTTAGGTAGTAAGTGCCACAAAAGGGTTGGTAACTACTATCATCACATTCACTTCTAGATTAAGAAGGGTAATCTGGGAGGAGGTGTGACAAAAGAACCCTACCATACCACTATGATCCACATATGGATGACCCTGGAAAGCTCTAAACAATTCTATTACAAAACTACTTGATCATCGTAGTGATGACCCCTGAAGGTCTATACAACCCTATCACACAACTGCTTGATCAACATAAGGTTAACCGTCTAATTGATCAATGTAGGGGTGACCTCGGAAATGTCTAAACAACTCTAGAAAGGATTAATCATCCACTTGGGTTTAGAATATAATAAAGTTTTGTGGAGTTCACCATATTTTTGGTCTTTCATGTCTTATTTCCTTTGGATTATGTGTTCAAGACTCATTCTTTTATGGTGATATTTATTGTAAAACAATGGTTCACTTTACTTAACACATCTTGTTTGGTGAGAGATACCTCGTGATTCTTGCAAATAGAGGTTAACCAACGAAAGATGGACTTAGCTTTCTTGTGGAAAGGTCATTAGCTGGCCCTTTTACAGAACATTGACCAAGTTTAGACAACATAATTCTTTCTAAATTTTCAAAAGAAGTTCCTTTAACTCAGAGAGAAAATGTGTGGATCTTACAATCTTCTATTCATGACGAGGCCCCTAATCTCGACCAAGTGTCAACTCTCGTATGTTGTATAATTGAGGGTCAGACTCACTGGAACGTCATAATGAAGGTCCTTGGAGAATTTAGCTTTAATGATTGCTACTGGGAGTGACTTGAGTCCATAGTCGGTCGAAACGAGCGATTCCTTTATGATGTCAGTTTATTTGGCGCGGTAATGGCTTTTTTATACACATATGATTATAACAATGATGTAGTTCGAGCTATTTGCGAAGCTTAGTTTTCTTTAACTAACACTCTTTATGAAGGATCTCTTACCGAGAATTCCATGAGCGCGTTCGGATCACTCTGATCTCACAGTGACCGAAATACAACATTATACATTCATACGAACAGTTATGCAAACAAACACTAATTATCAACATGCTAAGAATAACAAAATAACAAGGGAAAGAGTACCATACTAGTTAAATACAATCTTCAATCTTCGGCATTCACAGCAGCGGGTGACCTCCATGCGATCTACCAACGCCCAACAAAAGCGTCGACCATAGTAGCACGAACAATCGTGAACACGAACACCATCGGGACAACACCACCACTAAAGAGCCCAAGGTATTCTCGGAGTAGCAAGGCTTTACAGTGATTGTGTTCGAAAACATTCGCTAGGATTGTCGCAACTTGGTCAGTGCAACTTGGTGGGCGCATCTGGGTGAAAGGAAAAAATTAATCAACGATAGGACAGAAAGATGATGCCGGTCGAATCCAAATTAAGCTGACAGCCGCTAACGATAATAAGTACATTCAGCTTTTCGGTGACAAATATTCGGCGCATCAGTCAGGGAATTAAAGCCATCCCATCTGTGCAATCATGAGAGAGAAGCCGCCTTCATCTCAGAAGCTCTATAAATACCGAGGGCAACCTTTAGAAAAGAGGTTCGAAAATTCATACGTTCGGCTCGCACGTCTTTGTTCATAGTTTTCCTTTCGTTTTAAGGCGGAGCAAGAGAAGAGTGGTGACGCCGAAGATTGCTCAGGGAAACTCGAGAGAGAACCTTGAGGCGTAGAAGCAGAGAGCGGGCCAACTCTCGTGAGAGCGAGATTATCTTTTGAACACGAGTAGAAAGACAGTGTAAAAGCTTGGGAGCAAAAGATTGCTACCAGACTCTTTATTCTATTCTTGCATTGTTTTTTTGTACTTCATCTTTATATTTATACAATGGAAGTTCTTATTCTACATCTGTTCACTCTCTTAGTACGCATGAGTAGCTAAACTAGTCGAATGGGTTAAGAAGAACTAAGCTAACATGACTTAGGAAGTCCATTGCTTGCGATTATCTTGTGTTGTCGTGCCAAATATCCCTTTATAGCTACTCGAGAGAGAGTCTAAAGAAAGAACCTAAGACTCGAGAGAGATAGGTTAGAATCTAGACTTGAGAGAGCAAGATTAGAACTACATAAACAAGAGATAGGGACTTAGAGATGAGCCCTGTTTGCCAATCTGCATCGCATGCATCCTAGAGATAGGAATGATATTATGTGGTCACCTTATTTGTGTGAGTGTCATTCTATCATCGCATAAATAAGAATAGAGGCTTATGTGTAGGTCTTATAGACTTATTGCATATATCGCATGCGTTCTAGCATTAGAAGTCTTGCCATTCGCACCGAGAGGTGGTTTACAATTGTATGCATGTTGCATGATTACAAAGAATGAACGCATCCTAGGAAGTGTTAGCCGAAACCCTTCTCAACCCGTTCACCACATATTCATCGTATTTTCCATTTATCAACTCTTTTCAAACTCCGCCGAATTTGTTTACTTTTCATTACCGCAAACAACAAACTTCAACAACTATTGATTTATTTGGTTACCACAAGGCTTTCATAAAAATTACCATCGCAACCTATTTTCACAAGTCCCTGAGTTCGACCCTAGACTTACCGGGAAACTCAGTGGAGTTTACACTTGGATTCCGCTGAGGAATCTTGAGTGCTCAACGCAATTTCACCATTGCATATCATCCACATTTCCACATCATAAAACCAAGCATCATGTTTTTGGCGCCGTTGTCAGGGACTTCAGCAAAATAGTGTGCTAACGGAAATTTTTTAATTTCTTTACAAACTCTTAATCTCTGGTGAATTACGACCCGGATATTGAGAGAACTTTAGCCGAAGACTGAGAGACCACCAACAACAACTACAGTCAGATAAAGAAGAGATGGCGGAACAGCCTGGAAACAGAGCACCAAATGATAACAACGTCATGGCGAATCCAATCCTTCTGGCTAACGATCATAATAGACCCATTAGGGACTATGAATCGCCAAACCTCTATGATTTCTCTCTAGAAATCATGAGGCCTGCCCTCGATGGAAGTAGATTCGAGATGAAACCAGTGATGCTGCAGATGATCTAGACTGCAAGACAATTTGGAAGCCGGCATGGCGAAGATCCGCACGCCCATCTCCGAAGCTTTATTGAAATCTGCAATACTTTTGTGTTCCCGAACATCTCTGCCAGAGAAGTTCAACTAACTTTGTTCCCATTTTCACTTTGTGATCAGGCAAGGAAATGAGCATATTCTCTCGAGGCGGGAGAGATCACTTCATGTGAGCAGGTCGTAGAGAAATTTATGAAGAAATATTTTCTACCTACTTAGAATGCTAGGCGTAGGAAACTCATAAAAAAATTTGAATAAGACATGAACGAATCGCTCAATGATGCCTAAGTGAGGTTTAAAAGGTTAGTCAGGGGCTGTCCACACAATGGTTTGCCAGACTGCCTTCAGATGGAAATCTTTTATCATGGTTTGAATCCGGCTTCGCAGACCGCTGCCAATGCAGTAGCCGCTGGTGGTCTGCTTGACAAAACGTATGACGAGGCTAAGAATATCTTGGATCGCATCTCTAAGCACCACGAAGATTGGCGAGAGAGCGATCAGAGGTTGAGAATCAAGGATACTGACGCAAGTAATGGTGTTATTGTTTCATTACAAATTAAGATGACCGCAATGATGAACTTAATTCAGGGAATTGCGATCAGCAGTCCAACACCGCAAAATGGGCAAATCAATGCAATTAGTCAAAACACCGCAAGGTGTACGACTAGCGATGATGGGCACGCGATGGAAGATTGCCCGCAAAATCCACAGTCCGTTTACTTTGTAAAAAATAATCCCTTTTCGAATACCTACAATCCCGGGTGGAGAAACCACCCAAAATTTTCTTGGAAGAATCAGCAACAGAATTTCCAACCCGTGGCGCAGAAAGAAGGGCCACCTGGATTCTTCCCACATAACAACGGTCAGACAAACAATCAAGCAAGTAGCTCGCAACCACCGCAATCATCTTCCTTGGAGAGCCATTTGAAGCAGTATATAGAGAAAAATGAGACGGTGCTTCAAAGTCAGGCTACGTCCATCCGCAATCTAGAATTACAGATGGGCCAGATTGCGAGTGAGCTAAAGAGCAGACCGCAAGGGGCTTTGCCGAGTTCAACAGAACTCCCATGCAACCCAGGGGGATCAGGTAATGAGCAATGTCAGGTTGTGACATTGCGAAGTGGGAAAACTGTGGAAGGAGAAAAGAAGGAGCTTAGTCGGACAGCTCCCATTGCGACAGAACCTAAAATTGCAATGACGCAAGAAGAAGAAAGAGAAAAAGAA
>NC_052351.1:58601865-58612148 GCF_009727055.1 Benincasa hispida
CCACTGCCTCTACCACTTGGAGACAGTAATCGAGCTAATAAAATGTTGTCGTTTACCATTCGAAGAGGGAATTGCTCCCATGAATCAAACCCAACGTCGAACAATTCAAGCTCTAAAATTGGTGTCTTCATCGACATTGCATTGTTTCCATGAAATGGTTACATCTTATTTGTTGCATTCCGATACATTTCGATACGTTAGTAGTACATCCTTAAACAATTGTAGGCCAAAAGAATCCACTCTGTAAACTTTAGCTGCCGTGCGCTTATCCTCCAAATGCCACCATATTGGTGAGTCGTTGACATTGCATAATAATGCGTTTTCCGAGCACATTTGATTACGCATATCGGCAAAATCTGGATTGCCCCTCTTTTATACAGATTTCAGCTCATACCAATAAATTCATGATGTGATTCATGTTTTGAGGCTCCTCTATGGCGTAGTGTATCTTCAGAAAATTGCTCCAAACCAGATAGTGACTATCGTCAGCATACCAAGCAATTCTTCAATATCGCGAAGCAAGCTGCATCTGGAACACCGCCACTCACCTCTGTTCATTGCCGGTCAACTTCAGGGTTTTCCAATTCTAGTACAAAGTGATCCGCAACATTGGTTCTTTGTCCCCTTTATCGATTCAATTATAATTCTTATAGTTAAATTCTTGAAAGGAGAATCCCATCTTGATCAAATCTCGGCTTTTGCATCCTCCTTTGTCATTAAGTACTTATTTGCGATGTGATCAGTGATGGACGAGTATCTGTAGTGTACGGTATAATTGTTTCTTGAAGGAGCGATATTAATGACGTTTTACTCGCATATGCCGATAGGGATGCAAAAGATCTGTTTTTCTCTTTGTGCCAAATTGACGGGCTAAATTCCAAATTTCCATGACCCGCTATTTGCATCTTGGATATTTTTACATAATAGTCCGTAGCATAGTCAGTATATATAGATGTAATTAACAATGGGATTGCAGTACGGTGAATTAGTGCATTTCTTCAAGACTCTGAATGCTAATTGTAAGCAGTATGATTAGTTTTCCAATTCCAAATTTTGCCCTTGAGCTTCTAACCAATCGTACTCTAATTTGTCTCGTGCTATTTATCTTCGAAAAAAATCCTTGACATTTAAGAGCGACTTTGGTAGAAACTATTCTCAGAGTCATGCACCAAGTGAACCTTCGTTAACAGTCTTCCCGGCATTGTTGGAGGTTGGAAGTTTTTAACTTGCTTCCCAATTTCTTTCTTTGGTCACACTTCCAAACCCATCCTCCGGAAAACCTTGCTGTCCAACACTATGCCTCCTTTACCATGAAATGGCATGTCTTTCCCAGTGAGCACCAGATTCGGTCTCATTCGGCTTATTTTACCAGTATCTTTTCCAAGTTGGCTAGACAGAGATTATAAGTTCCATAAACAAGGAAGTCATACATAAAGATTCCGACAGAGTCCTTAAGTAATGTTAATGAAAAAGATGGGCATTCAAATGTACCCTTTGAATTCTTGACGCATTGACATGCACCGCGAACGATTTCCATCAGCAAAGCAAAGTATTTCCATATGAGGCGGTGTATTTGTGTCTTGTCTTGATCTTCTGGAAGCATATTCATGATTTTATCCCGGACCTATAATCCGATCTACGAACGTAAAAGTCATTTCCAGCTAGTACGTTCAGCATTTATCAATGAATGGTTAGGGGGAAATTGATTCTTTTCTTTGTGGCCGCATTCAGCTTGTGGTAGTCCATGCAAATGCACCACCCAATGAAGGTCTTTTGGTATTAGTTCATTGTTTTTGGTCGGGACTAATTCATACCACCGATTTTTTTGGCACCACACTTGACGTGTTGGCCCACGTGCCTATCATGCTATAGGATAGATAATGCCCGCAATCTAACCATTTAGTGATTTCCTTTTTTAACGAAACCTCTTCATTCTTAGTTGAGTCTGTCCTTTGTGTTCAAATCGTTCCTTATTGTGTCCTCTTCAAGACGAATGTCGATGCATACAGTATGCTGGGCTAATTCCTCTAATGTTGGCGAGCGGTCTAACAATTTGCTCACACAAGCTTCTCAAAATTGCTCATCAATTTTTTGCCAATTTTTTTTTTCTTTCTTGCGGACTTTTTTTTTTCATCTTTTCTCTTTTCATGCGCCGCAAGTGATGTGGCGGTAGTCTCTCAATTCCTGAAGAAAAACATTTTCACTCGTTTTGGCACTCCACGTGCCATCATAAGTGATGAAGGGTTCCACTTTGTCAATCATAATATCAAAGAGCTACTACGCAAATATAACATTCTGTACAAAGTGGCTACCACATACCATCCATAGATGAATGATCAAGCCGAGGTGTCCAATCGAGAGATTAAGCTGATACTCGATAAGGTAGTAAGGCCTTCTCGAAAAGATTGGGCAACGAAGCTCGACGATGCATTGTGGGCATACCGGACTGCATTTAAAACACCAATAGGTATGTCCCCATATGCGTTGGTATTTGGTAAAGCGTGTCATTTGCCTTTGGAGCTGGAATATAAGGCACTGTGGGCAGTAAAGAAGCTAAAATTTGATTTTAAAAAAACAGGAGAAGCTCGAAAAAATCAATTGGTCGAGCTAGAAGAATGAAGGATTAACGCTTATGAGAACGCAAAGATTTACAAGGAACGCACCAAGCGCTGGCATGACGAACACATATGCGGCAAAAACCTCCAAGTCGGGCAGAGGGTCTTACTCTTCAACTCGCATCTACGGCTCTTCCTGAGAAAACTAAAGTCACGTTGGTCTAGACCATTCATAGTTAGACAAGTATTTTTGTATGGTGCGATTGAATTATCAAATGATGACAGAACCAACATATTCAAAGTTAATGGAAAATGTGTAAAAGCGTATCATGGAGAAGGCTGGCATCGCCAAGTCGACTCCATGGAACTGAGGAACTTTGAATAAAGAAGGAAGTAGGTAGTCCCTGTGTTATCAGACGATCACAATCCATCAGGGATGCAAGTTTTGGGAAGCATGGAATCTTCAATTCTTCTCCACTATTCGGAATTCTCACTATATCTTCACTATACCTTTTTCAGTCTTTATTTATTCTTACTCTTCTTATTCTAAAAAAAAAAAAAAAAAAAATGGGAGATTGCGATAACGAATTTTGTTTTGTTTAAAATGATTTAACTCTCTCTCTGTTTTTCGTGCAACGATTGTGGCACAGGATTGCGGAGATGTTACACAAAGAAGCAATTCATCAAATCCCGTCACCGCAATCCAAAGAAGATAGATCGCCGCAAAGAAGGATGCATCAAAACATAAAGCGGGTAATAGCACAAATTTGAGGGTGTACTCTTCCTTAACTTTATTTCAAATTGTGCACTATTGCATCGAAGTTTTAAAAACTTTTATCACCGCATCCTCTTTGATTCCCGTAATCATTTGACATGGATAACTTTAGTAGGTTACCGCATGTTGTTTCTTTGCCAAGTATGATTTCAATGATGAGAAACATACTTCTATTTCTTTCGTATATACTAGAGTCAACTTAACTTTAAGATAGTCACCTCATGAAATATTTCTAGAAGTTAAGGGTTTACTAGCTTTCTTTCAAACTCTCTTTACGAAGCTTTCTAAGAATATCGCATAACTTATTTCAATCTTTTGGAAATGAGGACATTCATTTTAAATTTGGAGGTGAGGTATTTATTTTCAACCTTGCTATCTAAAAAAAAATTGAGAATAACAACTCCACTGTCAACGCAATGGGGAAACTATGTTGATAAGAGTTAAGTTGAGAAGGGCACTTACCCATAGTTGAATGTCCGCATGACACACGTGGGGGCAAGCCAAAATGAAAGTAAGTCACCAGGATCAACGCTTAAATAAATGACCGCAACTCTGCTGCCAAATAGGTATGAGTTTAGTCTGAGGAAGAGCATATTGCTCGTAGTTGGATGTCCGCATGACACATGTGGGGGTAAGCCAAAATGAAGGCAAGGCACTTGGATCAGCGCAAGGTCAAAAAAAAAATAATAATGTCAAGAAATATGCAAGGAAAAAATCATTCGACACCCCGGTGAAAAATTTTCTTTTTGAAATAAATCATGCGATGTTTTGGAAGTTAGTAAAGTCCTTTTGAAGGTTAAGCTTGCGATCCCTAGGTCTTAGAAATATTTTAAGAAGAGACTTGAATAAGACTTAAGGAAATTTTGGTGTGTAGGAGTTGAATGAAGTATCCTTGAGAAATCTAGGAAAAGAACATTACGGTTAACTTGCTAAAGGAAATCTTAGCTTATGCTTAAGGCCAAGCATTGTTTAAATTTGGGGGTGTGATAACAGGCAGAAATGCATGTTATCATAGTGCTAAGTTCTTAAACAATGTTGGCTTACATTGATAAAATATGTTAGATTGCATCCAAAAAGCATCACATTCATAATATTGCGGTTGTATGCGTTCATCGCATAGGAACAGTTGATTTTTGTATTTTTATGCAGATTATGCGTTGACGCAAGGTGGAAATTGCGATCATAGGAAATCATTGGTCGAGCGCAACTTCACCGCAAGGCTTTGCGGTGATTGTGTTCGCAAACATTCGTTCAAGAAGGATTGCCGCAACTTGGTCAACTCAACTTGGTGGGCGCATCTAGGTGAAAGGCATAATTAATNTTCCCGAGAAGGATTGCTGCAACCTGGTCAACGCAACTTGGTGGGCGCATCTAGGTGAAAGGCATAATTAATCGCGATGGGACAGAAAGCTGATGCCGGTCGAATTCGAATTAAGCTGACAACCGCTAACGATAACAAGTACATTCAGCTTTTCGGTGACAAATATTTGGAGCATCAGTCAGGGAATTAAAGCCAGTGGATTTTTCCAATTTTTGGGAAAAATCCACTAACTCAAAATAATTTCAAATTTTATTTTTCATTAGGTTTATAAAATTAATTCAAAATTAATTAATTTAAATAAAACTAATTTAATTAATTTCATATCTTAGTATTAGATTAATAAAACATCAATTCCATCAATATGATTCAAATTCATATAATCAATATTTAAATCATAAATTAATTATTAATTGATTCTCCAATCTCGTTTTAATTTAAAAAATTTTAATTGCATCATATACAATTAATTGAAAAACCCTAAAACCGAATTTGAACATTTCAAATTCATATCCCTAAATTCAAAATTCATCCAATTATACTCAATTCATTATTCCAATTTATGAGCTAGTAGAGGGACCTACTGGACCTACCGATCATGAGCTCTAATGATTTGTAATCAATTAGTTAAACTCTTTAAACTGAATTAATTACTTTTCGCTAACCATGAAGACACACCACTATTGTTTGATAGTTGCACTCTCCTCACTGTAGATGTATTTCTGTCCATGTTAACCATAATCAGTAAGTCGATCCTTCACAAGTTGTCGTATTTACAGCTGGGTTAAAATTACCTTTTTACTCCTGTAAATACATCTTGTTCTTTAAGCTCCCACTGGCCCTTTAATGAACAACTGATTTATAATACCACTTATGAATTATGTCTTTCTCTATCATGAGAGGGCAGGGCCTCGATTGTTCAAGACCAGGATTCAACACTTAAGAGAACAACCTATCTGTTAACCCTAAAATGGGTAGGAGTGAATTCCATCTTGCAAGGCTATGTCCCCAGCTATCTATCTAATCTTATCCCCAAAATGGAAGGCTTATTGAGCAGTGTTGTTGGACTACTCTCATTGATAACTTATAGAAATACAAGTTATTTATGTCACCTTATCTAGATATTGCAGCCAAAAGTTAGTAATTATGCGCCAATTGTATGAAAATTAGCCTAGTATGACAATAATTATAAATGTTTGCGATTACACTCACTAACATAAAAAAGATGGAAGACAAGCCGAACTTTACTCTGTTTTGCAGGAGACCAAGTCACCGCTTGTGCTCAAGGTTCATGAGAGACTAATCAATGCATCTCTGTCACATTGCGCCCGTTGATCAATCATGAAGAGACGATTACCGCAGTGACAGCGCAATGCGACAGTCGGTCCAGAGCTATGCTTTAACCGCATGCGGTAATAAAAAAAAACATCGCATGCGAACCTATGATCGAAAGATGCAACTGAGCAACGCAAGAGCGGAGGATTGAGACTGTCTCTTATACACATCTAGATGTGTATAAGAGACAGCAATGCGACAGTCGATCCAAGAGTTGTGTTTCAACCACATGTGGTAATAAAAACAAACATCGCATGCGAACCTATGATCGAAAGATGCAACTGAGCAACGCAAGAACGGAGGATTAACCTGTCTCTTATACACATCTAGATGTGTATAAGAGACAGCAATGCGACAGTCGATCCAAGAGTTGTGTTTCAACCACATGTGGTAATAAAAACAAACATCGCATGCGAACCTATGATCGAAAGATGCAACTGAGCAACGCAAGAACGGAGGATTAAGACACGTGTATAACCTGTCTCTTATACACATCTAGATGTGTATAAGAGACAAGAGAAGAGCGGAACAATATTTGTACCTTCAATCCAATTAAGAACTTGCGTTGTTTGTATTATTTGTCTTTCTCTTTCTATTCTGTCCACAAGACTTGTACACATCTAGATGTGTATAAGAGACAGGTGTACGCCAAGAGAAGAGCGGAACAATATTTGTACCTTCAATCCAATTAAGAACTTGCGTTGTTTGTATTATTTGTCTTTCTCTTTCTATTCTGTCCACAAGACTTGTCGCCGCATCTCACGTCTTTACACAACCTTTACAGCCAGCCTTAATCCCAGCATCTTGTACATGAAGTGTATATCTTGTAACATCTAGCTTAGGTTTATTGTATTTTTATGTTTTATCGCATCTTTACTGCTTTCCTTTATTTTATCATAATTTACATACTTGTACAAACTCATTATTAAAAGATTGAAAACCTGGTCGCATATACCATGAACATACCGCAATAACCTAAACCATTTCCCCGTGTTCGACCTCGGATCACATCGAGAAATTTGCGGTGGAATTACACTTGGTTCCATCGTAAGGAAACTTATGACAACGCATGGCATACTACGTGAACACCCATAATTAACGTATAAATAGAAGTAGTATCGCATCATTGTGAGCACTTATACTATACATCCCAGAAGCGTTACACTCACCCATGCAGATCAAAGGACAATCCCGAATAAACCGGAGTTCATAGCTAGCTCAGGATTAAGATCGAGTTATCCTAGGTTACTTTAGTATGAAATAGTCAATTTTAATAGTAAATGGACGTTATAAAGAAAAGTGACTATTTCGTGGTCCAGTCTTTATGCAAACTCATTGCATAGGATGCCCCCCACTCACATGTATCTACATGAATTATCTATGGATCACATCATTTGTATTATCTATACAAAATGGGTTGCATCCAATAATGTTACCAGGATGAGATACTCAATGTCATCCATATACTTATAGACCATTTAGGCTATATACTATTAACTTGATCCTGTTTATGTCACTACATAGAGTTAAAGCATTCATACTATAGCCATGGATATGTTTATTGGATTTTTATAATAGAATGCAATATCAACAATTTTATCGAATAAGATACTCAATAATATTTTATTGATAAATAGAATGTTTAACACAAAATTTACGAACTGCGAATTCTAGGACATTCCCAACGATGATAAGCCTACTACATAGAAGCAAAAGAAAGCCTCTCACTCTCAGTTTACTCAAAATCCCGATGGTATGATGATCGAGTCTCGAGAATGGTCGAGTGGGGAAAATATGTTATTTTTCAAAACTCTGGATAAAAGACAACCTGAAGGATAAAACATATTTGGTTTCTTTTCGATCCTATTGCTGTAAGGGAGGCTATCTTCGCCCTAAAGTCTTTAGAATCACTAGTTTGATGGCTAACGAGACTCTCTATAGCCTTAACGTTCCAGTTTTAACCAATATATATCACGACTTAAGGCTGATAATAGAAGCTTCAAACCCAATTGGACATATCTCTAGTTTTTCAGTTGTGTTTTGATTAAGGGTAGTGGAGCCACAACATTTCACAAGGATCTACAAAAATTTCCATACTGATTAATTAACATTTTATATATAAATTAAACTTCCAATACTGAAAATTTTGGAAGGAGGAAAGTGGGAAAAAAAAACCCCATGAAAATATGAACTTATCTATCATTTTTAGAATCTAAGAGAAAACTTCAATTACTTAAAGTCATTCCTTTCACCCTTTGTATTTTGGTCTTGATCTTAAGACTATGAAGTACGTTTCATTTGCATTATATATAAATTGGAAAAACAAAAGATCAAATTTCTTTTTCAACTTAGATATTTCCCAAAAAGAAGAACAAATATTACTAGGGTTTATGAAATCTCTTCAAATGTTTTCAAGTTCTTATTTATATTGCTCCACATTAGGGGTGTTCAAAATTCTTATCAACCTCCCTGGTGGTTTGGATTTGGTTCATTATTTTATAAGGGTTATTTGGGTTGAAAAATTTATAACTCGAATAATTGGGTTGAGTCTAAAAATTACATCAACTCAATCTAAATCGATCAATGAAAACTCCTACTCTACTTTGTATTGGATCAACTAAAAAACAATCGGCATATGGTTAATTAATTGAATAAATATAAACTTCTTTAGAAATAGTTAAATAAAGTTAGACAAGTCAAGGGGTAAGTCTACTACCTCCCAACAAAATGAAAACAAAAAAGAAACTATTTATGAAACTAAAATTATGTGAAAAAATAACCTTAGTCTTAGTCTATCTATCACTTTCTTAGTTTTGTCTTAATAAGCAGGGACCAAGGATTATAAAAGATTATTTGTAGTTGTATTTTGATATGGAGTGATGTGATCCCTTTCTTTTACAATATAGCAAAAAAAAAAATGCCATTTAGATCCTTCCCCAAAAAATAATAAGAATCTCTATAACTAAATAACTAGGGTTTGCAAGATTGTTTTTTAAGTATTTTTTTACCCTTTTGAAGATAGAGATTCAATAACTACTTAATTTTCCCTTTTTATTCTATTGAAAATATATTTGGACACAGGCCTTTGTAAACTGTAAAGATAAGAAGGGAAGATAGACTACAAGAAAAGCAAAACAAAAGATTATCCATGTTATCAAAATTTTATGGCAAAAAGATCAGGTTCTTGTCTGTAAATCACTTTTTCTCAAGTTAATCTATATACATTTTACTCTTGTCTTTTTCCTACCAAAAACCTTCCAAGAAAAAAGGAATTGGAAAAACTTCTTCCAACTGTTATATAGATACATTATATACCCTTTTTTAGAAAAGCTTGATTAAGAGGGTGTTTGGAGCGTTGAGTTAAGTTCTCAAGTCATGAGTTGAGTTCTAAAGTTAATATGTTGGAGTTAGAAAATCTATGTTTGGGGTGTATAATTGTGGAGATGAAGTTCCTAAACAAATATACAAAAGAAAGAAAGAGGGTATAAGATGAAGTTTCTCGATAAATATGTAAACTTCAATAGTTGGTAGAATTAGGTTATTTAACACCAATTTATGAAGTCCATGGCCAAATACCCCTTAAGGGATCATTTGATTTGAGGTTTTATAGATATCTAGGAATTAAGAATGTCTACGAATAAAAAAAATGGAAAAAAGAATCCTGGGAATCAAGGATATTAACTGTGTTCGGTTGTGCATAAGAATGTTATTAGAATTTTTATAGGAATAAATTATCTTTGTATTAAATTTACAAAATTAATCATGAAATCTCTATAAAATTTTAATACATTAATTGATAAACAATAAATTTAATTCAAAGTTTAGAGCAAAATTAATTATTTAATAATCAAACAATAATATTAATTAAACTATTAATTACAAGTATTTGTGAAATAAATAATTTATAATTAAAGTTACATGATTATATAATTTGATGGAACAATTTGATGAATGTATATAATTACAATTTATTAATTAATAAAACCGTCAAAATTAGTTTGAGAAAATAAATATAACATTTTGTATTAAAAATTAATGAATTATAATTAATCAATGATAATCTAATTATAACTATTTAAAAATAATCTCATAAAATACTAACCATAATGGAAATTAATTAGCTACATATATGATTTATTAATGAATTAACAGTTAGTGTATATATATATATAAAAAAATTATTAAACTAAATTATATATATATTCCTTGTGTATATATATTTTTTTCTAAAAAAAAATAATTTATATTTCAAAAAATAATTAATTAATTTATGAAATTGGAGTAGTTAAATTCAAATATT